>NW_027656597.1:0-77474 GCF_964235325.1 Thermobia domestica
GTGACACTCATCTTAAGTCGAAAAAGTATGTCTTCAAACACTATCTTCTTCAATTTTCTTCAAAACTGTACTATTTGGTATAAATATGTTGTTAGGTAACATCTCAACAATATAACATATGTCATTTTTATATATATTATATTGTTGTGCATTGCACCTAACCACTATATACTAAAGGCTATATCTCCGAAACTTCTGCACATATTTTAACGAAATAAAGCTCAAATTGAAGAGCATTGCCCCCTTTATGATGTGAGTGCAAGCAGAGTCCTCTAACGTAGACGGGAAGTTACCTTGTATATATCATATTTGGTACTTTCTAACTGTTTTTTGCAGAATATAACAGATTTTATCCCATAATATGTCTCATTGCCTCATAACAATATGGCTGACGAATGACAACCGAGGAGTAAGAACATGTACCATTCAGAACTACATACAGCGCACTCGGTATATGGTGCATTTTCTTTATTTCTTGATGAACAAACAATAATTTTATACTATTAAGGGTTGAAATTTTGCATCACCCTGTATATTTTTTCTACACAACTACCAAATATACTACCTAAGTGTTGCACACATGATAAAGGGGAAAGAAAATCTATAGATTACAAGAAAAAATGTAAAAAATGAAGTTAGTACCTGTTGTTATACTTGAAGCAATTTAACCCTTGCAGGATTGATGAGACCACGTGACACTCATCTTAAGTCGAAAAAGTATGTCTTCAAACACTATTTTCTTCAATTTTCTTCAAAACTGTACTATTTGGTATAAATATGTTGTTAGGTAACATCTCAACAATATAACATATGTCATTTTTATATATATTATATTGTTGTGCATTGCACCTAACCACTATATACTAAAGGCTATATCTCCGAAACTTCTGCACATATTTTAACGAAATATAGCTCAAATTGAAGAGCATTGCCCCCTTTATGATGTGAGTGCAAGCAGAGTCCTCTAACGTAGACGGGAAGTTACCTTGTATATATCATATTTGGTACTTTCTAACTGTTTTTTGCAGAATATAACAGATTTTATCCCATAATATGTCTCATTGCCTCATAACAATATGGCTGACGAATGACAACCGAGGAGTAAGAACATGTACCATTCAGAACTACATACAGCGCACTCGGTATATGGTGCATTTTCTTTATTTCTTGATGAACAAACAATAATTTTATACTATTAAGAGTTGAAATTTTGCATCACCCTGTATATTTTTTCTACACAACTACCAAATATACTACCTAAGTGTTGCACACATGATAAAGGGGAAAGAAAATCTATAGATTACAAGAAAAAATGTAAAAAATGAAGTTAGTACCTGTTGTTATACTTGAAGCAATTTAACCCTTGCAGGATTGATGAGACCACGTGACACTCATCTTAAGTCGAAAAAGTATGTCTTCAAACACTATTTTCTTCAATTTTCTTCAAAACTGTACTATTTGGTATAAATATGTTGTTAGGTAACATCTCAACAATATAACATATGTCATTTTTATATATATTATATTGTTGTGCATTGCACCTAACCACTATATACTAAAGGCTATATCTCCGAAACTTCTGCACATATTTTAACGAAATAAAGCTCAAATTGAAGAGCATTGCCCCCTTTATGATGTGAGTGCAAGCAGAGTCCTCTAACGTAGACGGGAAGTTACCTTGTATATATCATATTTGGTACTTTCTAACTGTTTTTTGCAGAATATAACAGATTTTATCCCATAATATGTCTCATTGCCTCATAACAATATGGCTGACGAATGACAACCGAGGAGTAAGAACATGTACCATTCAGAACTACATACAGCGCACTCGGTATATGGTGCATTTTCTTTATTTCTTGATGAACAAACAATAATTTTATACTATTAAGGGTTGAAATTTTGCATCACCCTGTATATTTTTTCTACACAACTACCAAATATACTACCTAAGTGTTGCACACATGATAAAGGGGAAAGAAAATCTATAGATTACAAGAAAAAATGTAAAAAATGAAGTTAGTACCTGTTGTTATACTTGAAGCAATTTAACCCTTGCAGGATTGATGAGACCACGTGACACTCATCTTAAGTCGAAAAAGTATGTCTTCAAACACTATTTTCTTCAATTTTCTTCAAAACTGTACTATTTGGTATAAATATGTTGTTAGGTAACATCTCAACAATATAACATATGTCATTTTTATATATATTATATTGTTGTGCATTGCACCTAACCACTATATACTAAAGGCTATATCTCCGAAACTTCTGCACATATTTTAACGAAATATAGCTCAAATTGAAGAGCATTGCCCCCTTTATGATGTGAGTGCAAGCAGAGTCCTCTAACGTAGACGGGAAGTTACCTTGTATATATCATATTTGGTACTTTCTAACTGTTTTATGCAGAATATAACAGATTTTATCCCATAATATGTCTCATTGCCTCATAACAATATGGCTGACGAATGACAACCGAGGAGTAAGAACATGTACCATTCAGAACTACATACAGCGCACTCGGTATATGGTGCATTTTCTTTATTTCTTGATGAACAAACAATAATTTTATACTATTAAGGGTTGAAATTTTGCATCACCCTGTATATTTTTTCTACACAACTACCAAATATACTACCTAAGTGTTGCACACATGATAAAGGGGAAAGAAAATCTATAGATTACAAGAAAAAATGTAAAAAATGAAGTTAGTACCTGTTGTTATACTTGAAGCAATTTAACCCTTGCAGGATTGATGAGACCACGTGACACTCATCTTAAGTCGAAAAAGTATGTCTTCAAACACTATTTTCTTCAATTTTCTTCAAAACTGTACTATTTGGTATAAATATGTTGTTAGGTAACATCTCAACAATATAACATATGTCATTTTTATATATATTATATTGTTGTGCATTGCACCTAACCACTATATACTAAAGGCTATATCTCCGAAACTTCTGCACATATTTTAACGAAATATAGCTCAAATTGAAGAGCATTGCCCCCTTTATGATGTGAGTGCAAGCAGAGTCCTCTAACGTAGACGGGAAGTTACCTTGTATATATCATATTTGGTACTTTCTAACTGTTTTTTGCAGAATATAACAGATTTTATCCCATAATATGTCTCATTGCCTCATAACAATATGGCTGACGAATGACAACCGAGGAGTAAGAACATGTACCATTCAGAACTACATACAGCGCACTCGGTATATGGTGCATTTTCTTTATTTCTTGATGAACAAACAATAATTTTATACTATTAAGAGTTGAAATTTTGCATCACCCTGTATATTTTTTCTACACAACTACCAAATATACTACCTAAGTGTTGCACACATGATAAAGGGGAAAGAAAATCTATAGATTACAAGAAAAAATGTAAAAAATGAAGTTAGTACCTGTTGTTATACTTGAAGCAATTTAACCCTTGCAGGATTGATGAGACCACGTGACACTCATCTTAAGTCGAAAAAGTATGTCTTCAAACACTATTTTCTTCAATTTTCTTCAAAACTGTACTATTTGGTATAAATATGTTGTTAGGTAACATCTCAACAATATAACATATGTCATTTTTATATATATTATATTGTTGTGCATTGCACCTAACCACTATATACTAAAGGCTATATCTCCGAAACTTCTGCACATATTTTAACGAAATAAAGCTCAAATTGAAGAGCATTGCCCCCTTTATGATGTGAGTGCAAGCAGAGTCCTCTAACGTAGACGGGAAGTTACCTTGTATATATCATATTTGGTACTTTCTAACTGTTTTTTGCAGAATATAACAGATTTTATCCCATAATATGTCTCATTGCCTCATAACAATATGGCTGACGAATGACAACCGAGGAGTAAGAACATGTACCATTCAGAACTACATACAGCGCACTCGGTATATGGTGCATTTTCTTTATTTCTTGATGAACAAACAATAATTTTATACTATTAAGGGTTGAAATTTTGCATCACCCTGTATATTTTTTCTACACAACTACCAAATATACTACCTAAGTGTTGCACACATGATAAAGGGGAAAGAAAATCTATAGATTACAAGAAAAAATGTAAAAAATGAAGTTAGTACCTGTTGTTATACTTGAAGCAATTTAACCCTTGCAGGATTGATGAGACCACGTGACACTCATCTTAAGTCGAAAAAGTATGTCTTCAAACACTATTTTCTTCAATTTTCTTCAAAACTGTACTATTTGGTATAAATATGTTGTTAGGTAACATCTCAACAATATAACATATGTCATTTTTATATATATTATATTGTTGTGCATTGCACCTAACCACTATATACTAAAGGCTATATCTCCGAAACTTCTGCACATATTTTAACGAAATAAAGCTCAAATTGAAGAGCATTGCCCCCTTTATGATGTGAGTGCAAGCAGAGTCCTCTACCGTAGACGGGAAGTTACCTTGTATATATCATATTTGGTACTTTCTAACTGTTTTTTGCAGAATATAAAAGATTTTATCCCATAATATGTCTCATTGCCTCATAACAATATGGCTGACGAATGACAACCGAGGAGTAAGAACATGTACCATTCAGAACTACATACAGCGCAATCGGTATATGGTGCATTTTCTTTATTTCTTGATGAACAAACAATAATTTTATACTATTAAGGGTTGAAATTTTGCATCACCCTGTATATTTTTTCTACACAACTACCAAATATACTACCTAAGTGTTGCACACATGATAAAGGGGAAAGAAAATCTATAGATTACAAGAAAAAATGTAAAAAATGAAGTTAGTACCTGTTGTTATACTTGAAGCAATTTAACCCTTGCAGGATTGATGAGACCACGTGACACTCATCTTAAGTCGAAAAAGTATGTCTTCAAACACTATTTTCTTCAATTTTCTTCAAAACTGTACTATTTGGTATAAATATGTTGTTAGGTAACATCTCAACAATATAACATATGTCATTTTTATATATATTATATTGTTGTGCATTGCACCTAACCACTATATACTAAAGGCTATATCTCCGAAACTTCTGCACATATTTTAACGAAATAAAGCTCAAATTGAAGAGCATTGCCCCCTTTATGATGTGAGTGCAAGCAGAGTCCTCTAACGTAGACGGGAAGTTACCTTGTATATATCATATTTGGTACTTTCTAACTGTTTTTTGCAGAATATAACAGATTTTATCCCATAATATGTCTCATTGCCTCATAACAATATGGCTGACGAATGACAACCGAGGAGTAAGAACATGTACCATTCAGAACTACATACAGCGCACTCGGTATATGGTGCATTTTCTTTATTTCTTGATGAACAAACAATAATTTTATACTATTAAGAGTTGAAATTTTGCATCACCCTGTATATTTTTTCTACACAACTACCAAATATACTACCTAAGTGTTGCACACATGATAAAGGGGAAAGAAAATCTATAGATTACAAGAAAAAATGTAAAAAATGAAGTTAGTACCTGTTGTTATACTTGAAGCAATTTAACCCTTGCAGGATTGATGAGACCACGTGACACTCATCTTAAGTCGAAAAAGTATGTCTTCAAACACTATTTTCTTCAATTTTCTTCAAAACTGTACTATTTGGTATAAATATGTTGTTAGGTAACATCTCAACAATATAACATATGTCATTTTTATATATATTATATTGTTGTGCATTGCACCTAACCACTATATACTAAAGGCTATATCTCCGAAACTTCTGCACATATTTTAACGAAATAAAGCTCAAATTGAAGAGCATTGCCCCCTTTATGATGTGAGTGCAAGCAGAGTCCTCTAACGTAGACGGGAAGTTACCTTGTATATATCATATTTGGTACTTTCTAACTGTTTTTTGCAGAATATAACAGATTTTATCCCATAATATGTCTCATTGCCTCATAACAATATGGCTGACGAATGACAACCGAGGAGTAAGAACATGTACCATTCAGAACTACATACAGCGCACTCGGTATATGGTGCATTTTCTTTATTTCTTGATGAACAAACAATAATTTTATACTATTAAGGGTTGAAATTTTGCATCACCCTGTATATTTTTTCTACACAACTACCAAATATACTACCTAAGTGTTGCACACATGATAAAGGGGAAAGAAAATCTATAGATTACAAGAAAAAATGTAAAAAATGAAGTTAGTACCTGTTGTTATACTTGAAGCAATTTAACCCTTGCAGGATTGATGAGACCACGTGACACTCATCTTAAGTCGAAAAAGTATGTCTTCAAACACTATTTTCTTCAATTTTCTTCAAAACTGTACTATTTGGTATAAATATGTTGTTAGGTAACATCTCAACAATATAACATATGTCATTTTTATATATATTATATTGTTGTGCATTGCACCTAACCACTATATACTAAAGGCTATATCTCCGAAACTTCTGCACATATTTTAACGAAATATAGCTCAAATTGAAGAGCATTGCCCCCTTTATGATGTGAGTGCAAGCAGAGTCCTCTAACGTAGACGGGAAGTTACCTTGTATATATCATATTTGGTACTTTCTAACTGTTTTATGCAGAATATAAAAGATTTTATCCCATAATATGTCTCATTGCCTCATAACAATATGGCTGACGAATGACAACCGAGGAGTAAGAACATGTACCATTCAGAACTACATACAGCGCACTCGGTATATGGTGCATTTTCTTTATTTCTTGATGAACAAACAATAATTTTATACTATTAAGGGTTGAAATTTTGCATCACCCTGTATATTTTTTCTACACAACTACCAAATATACTACCTAAGTGTTGCACACATGATAAAGGGGAAAGAAAATCTATAGATTACAAGAAAAAATGTAAAAAATGAAGTTAGTACCTGTTGTTATACTTGAAGCAATTTAACCCTTGCAGGATTGATGAGACCACGTGACACTCATCTTAAGTCGAAAAAGTATGTCTTCAAACACTATTTTCTTCAATTTTCTTCAAAACTGTACTATTTGGTATAAATATGTTGTTAGGTAACATCTCAACAATATAACATATGTCATTTTTATATATATTATATTGTTGTGCATTGCACCTAACCACTATATACTAAAGGCTATATCTCCGAAACTTCTGCACATATTTTAACGAAATAAAGCTCAAATTGAAGAGCATTGCCCCCTTTATGATGTGACTGCAAGCAGAGTCCTCTACCGTAGACGGGAAGTTACCTTGTATATATCATATTTGGTACTTTCTAACTGTTTTTTGCAGAATATAACAGATTTTATCCCATAATATGTCTCATTGCCTCATAACAATATGGCTGACGAATGACAACCGAGGAGTAAGAACATGTACCATTCAGAACTACATACAGCGCACTCGGTATATGGTGCATTTTCTTTATTTCTTGATGAACAAACAATAATTTTATACTATTAAGGGTTGAAATTTTGCATCACCCTGTATATTTTTTCTACACAACTACCAAATATACTACCTAAGTGTTGCACACATGATAAAGGGGAAAGAAAATCTATAGATTACAAGAAAAAATGTAAAAAATGAAGTTAGTACCTGTTGTTATACTTGAAGCAATTTAACCCTTGCAGGATTGATGAGACCACGTGACACTCATCTTAAGTCGAAAAAGTATGTCTTCAAACACTATTTTCTTCAATTTTCTTCAAAACTGTACTATTTGGTATAAATATGTTGTTAGGTAACATCTCAACAATATAACATATGTCATTTTTATATATATTATATTGTTGTGCATTGCACCTAACCACTATATACTAAAGGCTATATCTCCGAAACTTCTGCACATATTTTAACGAAATAAAGCTCAAATTGAAGAGCATTGCCCCCTTTATGATGTGAGTGCAAGCAGAGTCCTCTAACGTAGACGGGAAGTTACCTTGTATATATCATATTTGGTACTTTCTAACTGTTTTTTGCAGAATATAACAGATTTTATCCCATAATATGTCTCATTGCCTCATAACAATATGGCTGACGAATGACAACCGAGGAGTAAGAACATGTACCATTCAGAACTACATACAGCGCAATCGGTATATGGTGCATTTTCTTTATTTCTTGATGAACAAACAATAATTTTATACTATTAAGGGTTGAAATTTTGCATCACCCTGTATATTTTTTCTACACAACTACCAAATATACTACCTAAGTGTTGCACACATGATAAAGGGGAAAGAAAATCTATAGATTACAAGAAAAAATGTAAAAAATGAAGTTAGTACCTGTTGTTATACTTGAAGCAATTTAACCCTTGCAGGATTGATGAGACCACGTGACACTCATCTTAAGTCGAAAAAGTATGTCTTCAAACACTATTTTCTTCAATTTTCTTCAAAACTGTACTATTTGGTATAAATATGTTGTTAGGTAACATCTCAACAATATAACATATGTCATTTTTATATATATTATATTGTTGTGCATTGCACCTAACCACTATATACTAAAGGCTATATCTCCGAAACTTCTGCACATATTTTAACGAAATAAAGCTCAAATTGAAGAGCATTGCCCCCTTTATGATGTGAGTGCAAGCAGAGTCCTCTACCGTAGACGGGAAGTTACCTTGTATATATCATATTTGGTACTTTCTAACTGTTTTTTGCAGAATATAAAAGATTTTATCCCATAATATGTCTCATTGCCTCATAACAATATGGCTGACGAATGACAACCGAGGAGTAAGAACATGTACCATTCAGAACTACATACAGCGCACTCGGTATATGGTGCATTTTCTTTATTTCTTGATGAACAAACAATAATTTTATACTATTAAGGGTTGAAATTTTGCATCACCCTGTATATTTTTTCTACACAACTACCAAATATACTACCTAAGTGTTGCACACATGATAAAGGGGAAAGAAAATCTATAGATTACAAGAAAAAATGTAAAAAATGAAGTTAGTACCTGTTGTTATACTTGAAGCAATTTAACCCTTGCAGGATTGATGAGACCACGTGACACTCATCTTAAGTCGAAAAAGTATGTCTTCAAACACTATCTTCTTCAATTTTCTTCAAAACTGTACTATTTGGTATAAATATGTTGTTAGGTAACATCTCAACAATATAACATATGTCATTTTTATATATATTATATTGTTGTGCATTGCACCTAAGCACTATATACTAAAGGCTATATCTCCGAAACTTCTGCACATATTTTAACGAAATAAAGCTCAAATTGAAGAGCATTGCCCCCTTTATGATGTGAGTGCAAGCAGAGTCCTCTAACGTAGACGGGAAGTTACCTTGTATATATCATATTTGGTACTTTCTAACTGTTTTATGCAGAATATAACAGATTTTATCCCATAATATGTCTCATTGCCTCATAACAATATGGCTGACGAATGACAACCGAGGAGTAAGAACATGTACCATTCAGAACTACATACAGCGCACTCGGTATATGGTGCATTTTCTTTATTTCTTGATGAACAAACAATAATTTTATACTATTAAGGGTTGAAATTTTGCATCACCCTGTATATTTTTTCTACACAACTACCAAATATACTACCTAAGTGTTGCACACATGATAAAGGGGAAAGAAAATCTATAGATTACAAGAAAAAAAGTAAAAAATGAAGTTAGTACCTGTTGTTATACTTGAAGCAATTTAACCCTTGCAGGATTGATGAGACCACGTGACACTCATCTTAAGTCGAAAAAGTATGTCTTCAAACACTATTTTCTTCAATTTTCTTCAAAACTGTACTATTTGGTATAAATATGTTGTTAGGTAACATCTCAACAATATAACATATGTCATTTTTATATATATTATATTGTTGTGCATTGCACCTAACCACTATATACTAAAGGCTATATCTCCGAAACTTCTGCACATATTTTAACGAAATAAAGCTCAAATTGAAGAGCATTGCCCCCTTTATGATGTGACTGCAAGCAGAGTCCTCTACCGTAGACGGGAAGTTACCTTGTATATATCATATTTGGTACTTTCTAACTGTTTTTTGCAGAATATAACAGATTTTATCCCATAATATGTCTCATTGCCTCATAACAATATGGCTGACGAATGACAACCGAGGAGTAAGAACATGTACCATTCAGAACTACATACAGCGCACTCGGTATATGGTGCATTTTCTTTATTTCTTGATGAACAAACAATAATTTTATACTATTAAGGGTTGAAATTTTGCATCACCCTGTATATTTTTTCTACACAACTACCAAATATACTACCTAAGTGTTGCACACATGATAAAGGGGAAAGAAAATCTATAGATTACAAGAAAAAATGTAAAAAATGAAGTTAGTACCTGTTGTTATACTTGAAGCAATTTAACCCTTGCAGGATTGATGAGACCACGTGACACTCATCTTAAGTCGAAAAAGTATGTCTTCAAACACTATTTTCTTCAATTTTCTTCAAAACTGTACTATTTGGTATAAATATGTTGTTAGGTAACATCTCAACAATATAACATATGTCATTTTTATATATATTATATTGTTGTGCATTGCACCTAACCACTATATACTAAAGGCTATATCTCCGAAACTTCTGCACATATTTTAACGAAATAAAGCTCAAATTGAAGAGCATTGCCCCCTTTATGATGTGAGTGCAAGCAGAGTCCTCTAACGTAGACGGGAAGTTACCTTGTATATATCATATTTGGTACTTTCTAACTGTTTTTTGCAGAATATAACAGATTTTATCCCATAATATGTCTCATTGCCTCATAACAATATGGCTGACGAATGACAACCGAGGAGTAAGAACATGTACCATTCAGAACTACATACAGCGCAATCGGTATATGGTGCATTTTCTTTATTTCTTGATGAACAAACAATAATTTTATACTATTAAGGGTTGAAATTTTGCATCACCCTGTATATTTTTTCTACACAACTACCAAATATACTACCTAAGTGTTGCACACATGATAAAGGGGAAAGAAAATCTATAGATTACAAGAAAAAATGTAAAAAATGAAGTTAGTACCTGTTGTTATACTTGAAGCAATTTAACCCTTGCAGGATTGATGAGACCACGTGACACTCATCTTAAGTCGAAAAAGTATGTCTTCAAACACTATTTTCTTCAATTTTCTTCAAAACTGTACTATTTGGTATAAATATGTTGTTAGGTAACATCTCAACAATATAACATATGTCATTTTTATATATATTATATTGTTGTGCATTGCACCTAACCACTATATACTAAAGGCTATATCTCCGAAACTTCTGCACATATTTTAACGAAATAAAGCTCAAATTGAAGAGCATTGCCCCCTTTATGATGTGAGTGCAAGCAGAGTCCTCTACCGTAGACGGGAAGTTACCTTGTATATATCATATTTGGTACTTTCTAACTGTTTTTTGCAGAATATAAAAGATTTTATCCCATAATATGTCTCATTGCCTCATAACAATATGGCTGACGAATGACAACCGAGGAGTAAGAACATGTACCATTCAGAACTACATACAGCGCACTCGGTATATGGTGCATTTTCTTTATTTCTTGATGAACAAACAATAATTTTATACTATTAAGGGTTGAAATTTTGCATCACCCTGTATATTTTTTCTACACAACTACCAAATATACTACCTAAGTGTTGCACACATGATAAAGGGGAAAGAAAATCTATAGATTACAAGAAAAAATGTAAAAAATGAAGTTAGTACCTGTTGTTATACTTGAAGCAATTTAACCCTTGCAGGATTGATGAGACCACGTGACACTCATCTTAAGTCGAAAAAGTATGTCTTCAAACACTATTTTCTTCAATTTTCTTCAAAACTGTACTATTTGGTATAAATATGTTGTTAGGTAACATCTCAACAATATAACATATGTCATTTTTATATATATTATATTGTTGTGCATTGCACCTAACCACTATATACTAAAGGCTATATCTCCGAAACTTCTGCACATATTTTAACGAAATAAAGCTCAAATTGAAGAGCATTGCCCCCTTTATGATGTGAGTGCAAGCAGAGTCCTCTACCGTAGACGGGAAGTTACCTTGTATATATCATATTTGGTACTTTCTAACTGTTTTTTGCAGAATATAACAGATTTTATCCCATAATATGTCTCATTGCCTCATAACAATATGGCTGACGAATGACAACCGAGGAGTAAGAACATGTACCATTCAGAACTACATACAGCGCACTCGGTATATGGTGCATTTTCTTTATTTCTTGATGAACAAACAATAATTTTATACTATTAAGGGTTGAAATTTTGCATCACCCTGTATATTTTTTCTACACAACTACCAAATATACTACCTAAGTGTTGCACACATGATAAAGGGGAAAGAAAATCTATAGATTACAAGAAAAAATGTAAAAAATGAAGTTAGTACCTGTTGTTATACTTGAAGCAATTTAACCCTTGCAGGATTGATGAGACCACGTGACACTCATCTTAAGTCGAAAAAGTATGTCTTCAAACACTATTTTCTTCAATTTTCTTCAAAACTGTACTATTTGGTATAAATATGTTGTTAGGTAACATCTCAACAATATAACATATGTCATTTTTATATATATTATATTGTTGTGCATTGCACCTAACCACTATATACTAAAGGCTATATCTCCGAAACTTCTGCACATATTTTAACGAAATAAAGCTCAAATTGAAGAGCATTGCCCCCTTTATGATGTGAGTGCAAGCAGAGTCCTCTAACGTAGACGGGAAGTTACCTTGTATATATCATATTTGGTACTTTCTAACTGTTTTTTGCAGAATATAACAGATTTTATCCCATAATATGTCTCATTGCCTGATAACAATATGGCTGACGAATGACAACCGAGGAGTAAGAACATGTACCATTCAGAACTACATACAGCGCAATCGGTATATGGTGCATTTTCTTTATTTCTTGATGAACAAACAATAATTTTATACTATTAACGGTTGAAATTTTGCATCACCCTGTATATTTTTTCTACACAACTACCAAATATACTACCTAAGTGTTGCACACATGATAAAGGGGAAAGAAAATCTATAGATTACAAGAAAAAATGTAAAAAATGAAGTTAGTACCTGTTGTTATACTTGAAGCAATTTAACCCTTGCAGGATTGTTGAGACCACGTGACACTCATCTTAAGTCGAAAAAGTATGTCTTCACACACTATTTTCTTCAATTTTCTTCAAAACTGTACTATAAGGTATAAATATGTTGTTAGGTAACATCTCAACAATATAACATATGTCATTTTTATATATATTATATTGTTGTGCATTGCACCTAACCACTATATACTAAAGGCTATATCTCCGAAACTTCTGCACATATTTTAACGAAATAAAGCTCAAATTGAAGAGCATTGCCCCCTTTATGATGTGAGTGCAAGCAGAGTCCTCTACCGTAGACGTGAAGTTACCTTGTATATATCATATTTGGTACTTTCTAACTGTTTTTTGCAGAATATAAAAGATTTTATCCCATAATATGTCTCATTGCCTCATAACAATATGGCTGACGAATGACAACCGAGGAGTAAGAACATGTACCATTCAGAACTACATACAGCGCACTCGGTATATGGTGCATTTTCTTTATTTCTTGATGAACAAACAATAATTTTATACTATTAAGGGTTGAAATTTTGCATCACCCTGTATATTTTTTCTACACAACTACCAAATATACTACCTAAGTGTTGCACACATGATAAAGGGGAAAGAAAATCTATAGATTACAAGAAAAAATGTAAAAAATGAAGTTAGTACCTGTTGTTATACTTGAAGCAATTTAACCCTTGCAGGATTGATGAGACCACGTGACACTCATCTTAAGTCGAAAAAGTATGTCTTCAAACACTATTTTCTTCAATTTTCTTCAAAACTGTACTATTTGGTATAAATATGTTGTTAGGTAACATCTCAACAATATAACATATGTCATTTTTATATATATTATATTGTTGTGCATTGCACCTAACCACTATATACTAAAGGCTATATCTCCGAAACTTCTGCACATATTTTAACGAAATAAAGCTCAAATTGAAGAGCATTGCCCCCTTTATGATGTGAGTGCAAGCAGAGTCCTCTAACGTAGACGGGAAGTTACCTTGTATATATCATATTTGGTACTTTCTAACTGTTTTTTGCAGAATATAACAGATTTTATCCCATAATATGTCTCATTGCCTCATAACAATATGGCTGACGAATGACAACCGAGGAGTAAGAACATGTACCATTCAGAACTACATACAGCGCACTCGGTATATGGTGCATTTTCTTTATTTCTTGATGAACAAACAATAATTTTATACTATTAAGAGTTGAAATTTTGCATCACCCTGTATATTTTTTCTACACAACTACCAAATATACTACCTAAGTGTTGCACACATGATAAAGGGGAAAGAAAATCTATAGATTACAAGAAAAAATGTAAAAAATGAAGTTAGTACCTGTTGTTATACTTGAAGCAATTTAACCCTTGCAGGATTGATGAGACCACGTGACACTCATCTTAAGTCGAAAAAGTATGTCTTCAAACACTATTTTCTTCAATTTTCTTCAAAACTGTACTATTTGGTATAAATATGTTGTTAGGTAACATCTCAACAATATAACATATGTCATTTTTATATATATTATATTGTTGTGCATTGCACCTAACCACTATATACTAAAGGCTATATCTCCGAAACTTCTGCACATATTTTAACGAAATAAAGCTCAAATTGAAGAGCATTGCCCCCTTTATGATGTGAGTGCAAGCAGAGTCCTCTAACGTAGACGGGAAATTACCTTGTATATATCATATTTGGTACTTTCTAACTGTTTTTTGCAGAATATAACAGATTTTATCCCATAATATGTCTCATTGCCTCATAACAATATGGCTGACGAATGACAACCGAGGAGTAAGAACATGTACCATTCAGAACTACATACAGCGCACTCGGTATATGGTGCATTTTCTTTATTTCTTGATGAACAAACAATAATTTTATACTATTAAGGGTTGAAATTTTGCATCACCCTGTATATTTTTTCTACACAACTACCAAATATACTACCTAAGTGTTGCACACATGATAAAGGGGAAAGAAAATCTATAGATTACAAGAAAAAATGTAAAAAATGAAGTTAGTACCTGTTGTTATACTTGAAGCAATTTAACCCTTGCAGGATTGATGAGACCACGTGACACTCATCTTAAGTCGAAAAAGTATGTCTTCAAACACTATTTTCTTCAATTTTCTTCAAAACTGTACTATTTGGTATAAATATGTTGTTAGGTAACATCTCAACAATATAACATATGTCATTTTTATATATATTATATTGTTGTGCATTGCACCTAAGCACTATATACTAAAGGCTATATCTCCGAAACTTCTGCACATATTTTAACGAAATAAAGCTCAAATTGAAGAGCATTGCCCCCTTTATGATGTGAGTGCAAGCAGAGTCCTCTAACGTAGACGGGAAGTTACCTTGTATATATCATATTTGGTACTTTCTAACTGTTTTATGCAGAATATAACAGATTTTATCCCATAATATGTCTCATTGCCTCATAACAATATGGCTGACGAATGACAACCGAGGAGTAAGAACATGTACCATTCAGAACTACATACAGCGCACTCGGTATATGGTGCATTTTCTTTATTTCTTGATGAACAAACAATAATTTTATACTATTAAGGGTTGAAATTTTGCATCACCCTGTATATTTTTTCTACACAACTACCAAATATACTACCTAAGTGTTGCACACATGATAAAGGGGAAAGAAAATCTATAGATTACAAGAAAAAATGTAAAAAATGAAGTTAGTACCTGTTGTTATACTTGAAGCAATTTAACCCTTGCAGGATTGATGAGACCACGTGACACTCATCTTAAGTCGAAAAAGTATGTCTTCAAACACTATTTTCTTCAATTTTCTTCAAAACTGTACTATTTGGTATAAATATGTTGTTAGGTAACATCTCAACAATATAACATATGTCATTTTTATATATATTATATTGTTGTGCATTGCACCTAACCACTATATACTAAAGGCTATATCTCCGAAACTTCTGCACATATTTTAACGAAATAAAGCTCAAATTGAAGAGCATTGCCCCCTTTATGATGTGACTGCAAGCAGAGTCCTCTACCGTAGACGGGAAGTTACCTTGTATATATCATATTTGGTACTTTCTAACTGTTTTTTGCAGAATATAACAGATTTTATCCCATAATATGTCTCATTGCCTCATAACAATATGGCTGACGAATGACAACCGAGGAGTAAGAACATGTACCATTCAGAACTACATACAGCGCACTCGGTATATGGTGCATTTTCTTTATTTCTTGATGAACAAACAATAATTTTATACTATTAAGGGTTGAAATTTTGCATCACCCTGTATATTTTTTCTACACAACTACCAAATATACTACCTAAGTGTTGCACACATGATAAAGGGGAAAGAAAATCTATAGATTACAAGAAAAAATGTAAAAAATGAAGTTAGTACCTGTTGTTATACTTGAAGCAATTTAACCCTTGCAGGATTGATGAGACCACGTGACACTCATCTTAAGTCGAAAAAGTATGTCTTCAAACACTATTTTCTTCAATTTTCTTCAAAACTGTACTATTTGGTATAAATATGTTGTTAGGTAACATCTCAACAATATAACATATGTCATTTTTATATATATTATATTGTTGTGCATTGCACCTAACCACTATATACTAAAGGCTATATCTCCGAAACTTCTGCACATATTTTAACGAAATAAAGCTCAAATTGAAGAGCATTGCCCCCTTTATGATGTGAGTGCAAGCAGAGTCCTCTAACGTAGACGGGAAGTTACCTTGTATATATCATATTTGGTACTTTCTAACTGTTTTTTGCAGAATATAACAGATTTTATCCCATAATATGTCTCATTGCCTGATAACAATATGGCTGACGAATGACAACCGAGGAGTAAGAACATGTACCATTCAGAACTACATACAGCGCACTCGGTATATGGTGCATTTTCTTTATTTCTTGATGAACAAACAATAATTTTATACTATTAAGGGTTGAAATTTTGCATCACCCTGTATATTTTTTCTACACAACTACCAAATATACTACCTAAGTGTTGCACACATGATAAAGGGGAAAGAAAATCTATAGATTACAAGAAAAAATGTAAAAAATGAAGTTAGTACCTGTTGTTATACTTGAAGCAATTTAACCCTTGCAGGATTGATGAGACCACGTGACACTCATCTTAAGTCGAAAAAGTATGTCTTCAAACACTATTTTCTTCAATTTTCTTCAAAACTGTACTATTTGGTATAAATATGTTGTTAGGTAACATCTCAACAATATAACATATGTCATTTTTATATATATTATATTGTTGTGCATTGCACCTAACCACTATATACTAAAGGCTATATCTCCGAAACTTCTGCACATATTTTAACGAAATAAAGCTCAAATTGAAGAGCATTGCCCCCTTTATGATGTGACTGCAAGCAGAGTCCTCTAACGTAGACGGGAAGTTACCTTGTATATATCATATTTGGTACTTTCTAACTGTTTTTTGCAGAATATAACAGATTTTATCCCATAATATGTCTCATTGCCTCATAACAATATGGCTGACGAATGACAACCGAGGAGTAAGAACATGTACCATTCAGAACTACATACAGCGCAATCGGTATATGGTGCATTTTCTTTATTTCTTGATGAACAAACAATAATTTTATACTATTAAGGGTTGAAATTTTGCATCACCCTGTATATTTTTTCTACACAACTACCAAATATACTACCTAAGTGTTGCACACATGATAAAGGGGAAAGAAAATCTAGAGATTACAAGAAAAAATGTAAAAAATGAAGTTAGTACCTGTTGTTATACTTGAAGCAATTTAACCCTTGCAGGATTGATGAGACCACGTGACACTCATCTTAAGTCGAAAAAGTATGTCTTCAAACACTATTTTCTTCAATTTTCTTCAAAACTGTACTATAAGGTATAAATATGTTGTTAGGTAACATCTCAACAATATAACATATGTCATTTTTATATATATTATATTGTTGTGCATTGCACCTAACCACTATATACTAAAGGCTATATCTCCGAAACTTCTGCACATATTTTAACGAAATAAAGCTCAAATTGAAGAGCATTGCCCCCTTTATGATGTGAGTGCAAGCAGAGTCCTCTACCGTAGACGGGAAGTTACCTTGTATATATCATATTTGGTACTTTCTAACTGTTTTTTGCAGAATATAACAGATTTTATCCCATAATATGTCTCATTGCCTCATAACAATATGGCTGACGAATGACAACCGAGGAGTAAGAACATGTACCATTCAGAACTACATACAGCGCACTCGGTATATGGTGCATTTTCTTTATTTCTTGATGAACAAACAATAATTTTATACTATTAAGGGTTGAAATTTTGCATCACCCTGTATATTTTTTCTACACAACTACCAAATATACTACCTAAGTGTTGCACACATGATAAAGGGGAAAGAAAATCTATAGATTACAAGAAAAAATGTAAAAAATGAAGTTAGTACCTGTTGTTATACTTGAAGCAATTTAACCCTTGCAGGATTGATGAGACCACGTGACACTCATCTTAAGTCGAAAAAGTATGTTTTCAAACACTATTTTCTTCAATTTTCTTCAAAACTGTACTATAAGGTATAAATATGTTGTTAGGTAACATCTCAACAATATAACATATGTCATTTTTATATATATTATATTGTTGTGCATTGCACCTAACCACTATATACTAAAGGCTATATCTCCGAAACTTCTGCACATATTTTAACGAAATAAAGCTCAAATTGAAGAGCATTGCCCCCTTTATGATGTGAGTGCAAGCAGAGTCCTCTACCGTAGACGGGAAGTTACCTTGTATATATCATATTTGGTACTTTCTAACTGTTTTTTGCAGAATATAAAAGATTTTATCCCATAATATGTCTCATTGCCTCATAACAATATGGCTGACGAATGACAACCGAGGAGTAAGAACATGTACCATTCAGAACTACATACAGCGCACTCGGTATATGGTGCATTTTCTTTATTTCTTGATGAACAAACAATAATTTTATACTATTAAGGGTTGAAATTTTGCATCACCCTGTATATTTTTTCTACACAACTACCAAATATACTACCTAAGTGTTGCACACATGATAAAGGGGAAAGAAAATCTATAGATTACAAGAAAAAATGTAAAAAATGAAGTTAGTACCTGTTGTTATACTTGAAGCAATTTAACCCTTGCAGGATTGATGAGACCACGTGACACTCATCTTAAGTCGAAAAAGTATGTCTTCAAACACTATCTTCTTCAATTTTCTTCAAAACTGTACTATTTGGTATAAATATGTTGTTAGGTAACATCTCAACAATATAACATATGTCATTTTTATATATATTATATTGTTGTGCATTGCACCTAACCACTATATACTAAAGGCTATATCTCCGAAACTTCTGCACATATTTTAACGAAATAAAGCTCAAATTGAAGAGCATTGCCCCCTTTATGATGTGAGTGCAAGCAGAGTCCTCTAACGTAGACGGGAAGTTACCTTGTATATATCATATTTGGTACTTTCTAACTGTTTTTTGCAGAATATAACAGATTTTATCCCATAATATGTCTCATTGCCTGATAACAATATGGCTGACGAATGACAACCGAGGAGTAAGAACATGTACCATTCAGAACTACATACAGCGCAATCGGTATATGGTGCATTTTCTTTATTTCTTGATGAACAAACAATAATTTTATACTATTAAGGGTTGAAATTTTGCATCACCCTGTATATTTTTTCTACACAACTACCAAATATACTACCTAAGTGTTGCACACATGATAAAGGGGAAAGAAAATCTATAGATTACAAGAAAAAATGTAAAAAATGAAGTTAGTACCTGTTGTTATACTTGAAGCAATTTAACCCTTGCAGGATTGTTGAGACCACGTGACACTCATCTTAAGTCGAAAAAGTATGTCTTCACACACTATTTTCTTCAATTTTCTTCAAAACTGTACTATAAGGTATAAATATGTTGTTAGGTAACATCTCAACAATATAACATATGTCATTTTTATATATATTATATTGTTGTGCATTGCACCTAACCACTATATACTAAAGGCTATATCTCCGAAACTTCTGCACATATTTTAACGAAATAAAGCTCAAATTGAAGAGCATTGCCCCCTTTATGATGTGAGTGCAAGCAGAGTCCTCTACCGTAGACGGGAAGTTACCTTGTATATATCATATTTGGTACTTTCTAACTGTTTTTTGCAGAATATAACAGATTTTATCCCATAATATGTCTCATTGCCTCATAACAATATGGCTGACGAATGACAACCGAGGAGTAAGAACATGTACCATTCAGAACTACATACAGCGCACTCGGTATATGGTGCATTTTCTTTATTTCTTGATGAACAAACAATAATTTTATACTATTAAGGGTTGAAATTTTGCATCACCCTGTATATTTTTTCTACACAACTACCAAATATACTACCTAAGTGTTGCACACATGATAAAGGGGAAAGAAAATCTATAGATTACAAGAAAAAATGTAAAAAATGAAGTTAGTACCTGTTGTTATACTTGAAGCAATTTAACCCTTGCAGGATTGATGAGACCACGTGACACTCATCTTAAGTCGAAAAAGTATGTTTTCAAACACTATTTTCTTCAATTTTCTTCAAAACTGTACTATAAGGTATAAATATGTTGTTAGGTAACATCTCAACAATATAACATATGTCATTTTTATATATATTATATTGTTGTGCATTGCACCTAACCACTATATACTAAAGGCTATATCTCCGAAACTTCTGCACATATTTTAACGAAATAAAGCTCAAATTGAAGAGCATTGCCCCCTTTATGATGTGAGTGCAAGCAGAGTCCTCTACCGTAGACGGGAAGTTACCTTGTATATATCATATTTGGTACTTTCTAACTGTTTTTTGCAGAATATAAAAGATTTTATCCCATAATATGTCTCATTGCCTCATAACAATATGGCTGACGAATGACAACCGAGGAGTAAGAACATGTACCATTCAGAACTACATACAGCGCACTCGGTATATGGTGCATTTTCTTTATTTCTTGATGAACAAACAATAATTTTATACTATTAAGGGTTGAAATTTTGCATCACCCTGTATATTTTTTCTACACAACTACCAAATATACTACCTAAGTGTTGCACACATGATAAAGGGGAAAGAAAATCTATAGATTACAAGAAAAAATGTAAAAAATGAAGTTAGTACCTGTTGTTATACTTGAAGCAATTTAACCCTTGCAGGATTGATGAGACCACGTGACACTCATCTTAAGTCGAAAAAGTATGTCTTCAAACACTATCTTCTTCAATTTTCTTCAAAACTGTACTATTTGGTATAAATATGTTGTTAGGTAACATCTCAACAATATAACATATGTCATTTTTATATATATTATATTGTTGTGCATTGCACCTAACCACTATATACTAAAGGCTATATCTCCGAAACTTCTGCACATATTTTAACGAAATAAAGCTCAAATTGAAGAGCATTGCCCCCTTTATGATGTGAGTGCAAGCAGAGTCCTCTAACGTAGACGGGAAGTTACCTTGTATATATCATATTTGGTACTTTCTAACTGTTTTTTGCAGAATATAACAGATTTTATCCCATAATATGTCTCATTGCCTGATAACAATATGGCTGACGAATGACAACCGAGGAGTAAGAACATGTACCATTCAGAACTACATACAGCGCAATCGGTATATGGTGCATTTTCTTTATTTCTTGATGAACAAACAATAATTTTATACTATTAAGGGTTGAAATTTTGCATCACCCTGTATATTTTTTCTACACAACTACCAAATATACTACCTAAGTGTTGCACACATGATAAAGGGGAAAGAAAATCTATAGATTACAAGAAAAAATGTAAAAAATGAAGTTAGTACCTGTTGTTATACTTGAAGCAATTTAACCCTTGCAGGATTGTTGAGACCACGTGACACTCATCTTAAGTCGAAAAAGTATGTCTTCACACACTATTTTCTTCAATTTTCTTCAAAACTGTACTATAAGGTATAAATATGTTGTTAGGTAACATCTCAACAATATAACATATGTCATTTTTATATATATTATATTGTTGTGCATTGCACCTAACCACTATATACTAAAGGCTATATCTCCGAAACTTCTGCACATATTTTAACGAAATAAAGCTCAAATTGAAGAGCATTGCCCCCTTTATGATGTGAGTGCAAGCAGAGTCCTCTACCGTAGACGTGAAGTTACCTTGTATATATCATATTTGGTACTTTCTAACTGTTTTTTGCAGAATATAAAAGATTTTATCCCATAATATGTCTCATTGCCTCATAACAATATGGCTGACGAATGACAACCGAGGAGTAAGAACATGTACCATTCAGAACTACATACAGCGCACTCGGTATATGGTGCATTTTCTTTATTTCTTGATGAACAAACAATAATTTTATACTATTAAGGGTTGAAATTTTGCATCACCCTGTATATTTTTTCTACACAACTACCAAATATACTACCTAAGTGTTGCACACATGATAAAGGGGAAAGAAAATCTATAGATTACAAGAAAAAATGTAAAAAATGAAGTTAGTACCTGTTGTTATACTTGAAGCAATTTAACCCTTGCAGGATTGATGAGACCACGTGACACTCATCTTAAGTCGAAAAAGTATGTCTTCAAACACTATTTTCTTCAATTTTCTTCAAAACTGTACTATTTGGTATAAATATGTTGATAGGTAACATCTCAACAATATAACATATGTCATTTTTATATATATTATATTGTTGTGCATTGCACCTAACCACTATATACTAAAGGCTATATCTCCGAAACTTCTGCACATATTTTAACGAAATAAAGCTCAAATTGAAGAGCATTGCCCCCTTTATGATGTGAGTGCAAGCAGAGTCCTCTAACGTAGACGGGAAGTTACCTTGTATATATCATATTTGGTACTTTCTAACTGTTTTTTGCAGAATATAACAGATTTTATCCCATAATATGTCTCATTGCCTCATAACAATATGGCTGACGAATGACAACCGAGGAGTAAGAACATGTACCATTCAGAACTACATACAGCGCACTCGGTATATGGTGCATTTTCTTTATTTCTTGATGAACAAACAATAATTTTATACTATTAAGAGTTGAAATTTTGCATCACCCTGTATATTTTTTCTACACAACTACCAAATATACTACCTAAGTGTTGCACACATGATAAAGGGGAAAGAAAATCTATAGATTACAAGAAAAAATGAAAAAATGAAGTTAGTACCTGTTGTTATACTTGAAGCAATTTAACCCTTGCAGGATTGATGAGACCACGTGACACTCATCTTAAGTCGAAAAAGTATGTCTTCAAACACTATTTTCTTCAATTTTCTTCAAAACTGTACTATTTGGTATAAATATGTTGTTAGGTAACATCTCAACAATATAACATATGTCATTTTTATATATATTATATTGTTGTGCATTGCACCTAACCACTATATACTAAAGGCTATATCTCCGAAACTTCTGCACATATTTTAACGAAATAAAGCTCAAATTGAAGAGCATTGCCCCCTTTATGATGTGAGTGCAAGCAGAGTCCTCTAACGTAGACGGGAAGTTACCTTGTATATATCATATTTGGTACTTTCTAACTGTTTTTTGCAGAATATAACAGATTTTATCCCATAATATGTCTCATTGCCTCATAACAATATGGCTGACGAATGACAACCGAGGAGTAAGAACATGTACCATTCAGAACTACATACAGCGCACTCGGTATATGGTGCATTTTCTTTATTTCTTGATGAACAAACAATAATTTTATACTATTAAGGGTTGAAATTTTGCATCACCCTGTATATTTTTTCTACACAACTACCAAATATACTACCTAAGTGTTGCACACATGATAAAGGGGAAAGAAAATCTATAGATTACAAGAAAAAATGTAAAAAATGAAGTTAGTACCTGTTGTTATACTTGAAGCAATTTAACCCTTGCAGGATTGATGAGACCACGTGACACTCATCTTAAGTCGAAAAAGTATGTTTTCAAACACTATTTTCTTCAATTTTCTTCAAAACTGTACTATAAGGTATAAATATGTTGTTAGGTAACATCTCAACAATATAACATATGTCATTTTTATATATATTATATTGTTGTGCATTGCACCTAACCACTATATACTAAAGGCTATATCTCCGAAACTTCTGCACATATTTTAACGAAATAAAGCTCAAATTGAAGAGCATTGCCCCCTTTATGATGTGAGTGCAAGCAGAGTCCTCTACCGTAGACGGGAAGTTACCTTGTATATATCATATTTGGTACTTTCTAACTGTTTTTTGCAGAATATAAAAGATTTTATCCCATAATATGTCTCATTGCCTCATAACAATATGGCTGACGAATGACAACCGAGGAGTAAGAACATGTACCATTCAGAACTACATACAGCGCACTCGGTATATGGTGCATTTTCTTTATTTCTTGATGAACAAACAATAATTTTATACTATTAAGGGTTGAAATTTTGCATCACCCTGTATATTTTTTCTACACAACTACCAAATATACTACCTAAGTGTTGCACACATGATAAAGGGGAAAGAAAATCTATAGATTACAAGAAAAAATGTAAAAAATGAAGTTAGTACCTGTTGTTATACTTGAAGCAATTTAACCCTTGCAGGATTGATGAGACCACGTGACACTCATCTTAAGTCGAAAAAGTATGTCTTCAAACACTATCTTCTTCAATTTTCTTCAAAACTGTACTATTTGGTATAAATATGTTGTTAGGTAACATCTCAACAATATAACATATGTCATTTTTATATATATTATATTGTTGTGCATTGCACCTAACCACTATATACTAAAGGCTATATCTCCGAAACTTCTGCACATATTTTAACGAAATAAAGCTCAAATTGAAGAGCATTGCCCCCTTTATGATGTGAGTGCAAGCAGAGTCCTCTAACGTAGACGGGAAGTTACCTTGTATATATCATATTTGGTACTTTCTAACTGTTTTTTGCAGAATATAACAGATTTTATCCCATAATATGTCTCATTGCCTGATAACAATATGGCTGACGAATGACAACCGAGGAGTAAGAACATGTACCATTCAGAACTACATACAGCGCAATCGGTATATGGTGCATTTTCTTTATTTCTTGATGAACAAACAATAATTTTATACTATTAAGGGTTGAAATTTTGCATCACCCTGTATATTTTTTCTACACAACTACCAAATATACTACCTAAGTGTTGCACACATGATAAAGGGGAAAGAAAATCTATAGATTACAAGAAAAAATGTAAAAAATGAAGTTAGTACCTGTTGTTATACTTGAAGCAATTTAACCCTTGCAGGATTGTTGAGACCACGTGACACTCATCTTAAGTCGAAAAAGTATGTCTTCACACACTATTTTCTTCAATTTTCTTCAAAACTGTACTATAAGGTATAAATATGTTGTTAGGTAACATCTCAACAATATAACATATGTCATTTTTATATATATTATATTGTTGTGCATTGCACCTAACCACTATATACTAAAGGCTATATCTCCGAAACTTCTGCACATATTTTAACGAAATAAAGCTCAAATTGAAGAGCATTGCCCCCTTTATGATGTGAGTGCAAGCAGAGTCCTCTACCGTAGACGTGAAGTTACCTTGTATATATCATATTTGGTACTTTCTAACTGTTTTTTGCAGAATATAAAAGATTTTATCCCATAATATGTCTCATTGCCTCATAACAATATGGCTGACGAATGACAACCGAGGAGTAAGAACATGTACCATTCAGAACTACATACAGCGCACTCGGTATATGGTGCATTTTCTTTATTTCTTGATGAACAAACAATAATTTTATACTATTAAGGGTTGAAATTTTGCATCACCCTGTATATTTTTTCTACACAACTACCAAATATACTACCTAAGTGTTGCACACATGATAAAGGGGAAAGAAAATCTATAGATTACAAGAAAAAATGTAAAAAATGAAGTTAGTACCTGTTGTTATACTTGAAGCAATTTAACCCTTGCAGGATTGATGAGACCACGTGACACTCATCTTAAGTCGAAAAAGTATGTCTTCAAACACTATTTTCTTCAATTTTCTTCAAAACTGTACTATTTGGTATAAAAATGTTGATAGGTAACATCTCAACAATATAACATATGTCATTTTTATATATATTATATTGTTGTGCATTGCACCTAACCACTATATACTAAAGGCTATATCTCCGAAACTTCTGCACATATTTTAACGAAATAAAGCTCAAATTGAAGAGCATTGCCCCCTTTATGATGTGAGTGCAAGCAGAGTCCTCTAACGTAGACGGGAAGTTACCTTGTATATATCATATTTGGTACTTTCTAACTGTTTTTTGCAGAATATAACAGATTTTATCCCATAATATGTCTCATTGCCTCATAACAATATGGCTGACGAATGACAACCGAGGAGTAAGAACATGTACCATTCAGAACTACATACAGCGCACTCGGTATATGGTGCATTTTCTTTATTTCTTGATGAACAAACAATAATTTTATACTATTAAGAGTTGAAATTTTGCATCACCCTGTATATTTTTTCTACACAACTACCAAATATACTACCTAAGTGTTGCACACATGATAAAGGGGAAAGAAAATCTATAGATTACAAGAAAAAATGAAAAAATGAAGTTAGTACCTGTTGTTATACTTGAAGCAATTTAACCCTTGCAGGATTGATGAGACCACGTGACACTCATCTTAAGTCGAAAAAGTATGTCTTCAAACACTATTTTCTTCAATTTTCTTCAAAACTGTACTATTTGGTATAAATATGTTGTTAGGTAACATCTCAACAATATAACATATGTCATTTTTATATATATTATATTGTTGTGCATTGCACCTAACCACTATATACTAAAGGCTATATCTCCGAAACTTCTGCACATATTTTAACGAAATAAAGCTCAAATTGAAGAGCATTGCCCCCTTTATGATGTGAGTGCAAGCAGAGTCCTCTAACGTAGACGGGAAGTTACCTTGTATATATCATATTTGGTACTTTCTAACTGTTTTTTGCAGAATATAACAGATTTTATCCCATAATATGTCTCATTGCCTCATAACAATATGGCTGACGAATGACAACCGAGGAGTAAGAACATGTACCATTCAGAACTACATACAGCGCACTCGGTATATGGTGCATTTTCTTTATTTCTTGATGAACAAACAATAATTTTATACTATTAAGGGTTGAAATTTTGCATCACCCTGTATATTTTTTCTACACAACTACCAAATATACTACCTAAGTGTTGCACACATGATAAAGGGGAAAGAAAATCTATAGATTACAAGAAAAAATGTAAAAAATGAAGTTAGTACCTGTTGTTATACTTGAAGCAATTTAACCCTTGCAGGATTGATGAGACCACGTGACACTCATCTTAAGTCGAAAAAGTATGTCTTCAAACACTATTTTCTTCAATTTTCTTCAAAACTGTACTATTTGGTATAAATATGTTGTTAGGTAACATCTCAACAATATAACATATGTCATTTTTATATATATTATATTGTTGTGCATTGCACCTAACCACTATATACTAAAGGCTATATCTCCGAAACTTCTGCACATATTTTAACGAAATAAAGCTCAAATTGAAGAGCATTGCCCCCTTTATGATGTGAGTGCAAGCAGAGTCCTCTAACGTAGACGGGAAGTTACCTTGTATATATCATATTTGGTACTTTCTAACTGTTTTATGCAGAATATAACAGATTTTATCCCATAATATGTCTCATTGCCTCATAACAATATGGCTGACGAATGACAACCGAGGAGTAAGAACATGTACCATTCAGAACTACATACAGCGCACTCGGTATATGGTGCATTTTCTTTATTTCTTGATGAACAAACAATAATTTTATACTATTAAGGGTTGAAATTTTGCATCACCCTGTATATTTTTTCTACACAACTACCAAATATACTACCTAAGTGTTGCACACATGATAAAGGGGAAAGAAAATCTATAGATTACAAGAAAAAATGTAAAAAATGAAGTTAGTACCTGTTGTTATACTTGAAGCAATTTAACCCTTGCAGGATTGATGAGACCACGTGACACTCATCTTAAGTCGAAAAAGTATGTCTTCAAACACTATTTTCTTCAATTTTCTTCAAAACTGTACTATTTGGTATAAATATGTTGTTAGGTAACATCTCAACAATATAACATATGTCATTTTTATATATATTATATTGTTGTGCATTGCACCTAACCACTATATACTAAAGGCTATATCTCCGAAACTTCTGCACATATTTTAACGAAATAAAGCTCAAATTGAAGAGCATTGCCCCCTTTATGATGTGACTGCAAGCAGAGTCCTCTACCGTAGACGGGAAGTTACCTTGTATATATCATATTTGGTACTTTCTAACTGTTTTTTGCAGAATATAACAGATTTTATCCCATAATATGTCTCATTGCCTCATAACAATATGGCTGACGAATGACAACCGAGGAGTAAGAACATGTACCATTCAGAACTACATACAGCGCACTCGGTATATGGTGCATTTTCTTTATTTCTTGATGAACAAACAATAATTTTATACTATTAAGGGTTGAAATTTTGCATCACCCTGTATATTTTTTCTACACAACTACCAAATATACTACCTAAGTGTTGCACACATGATAAAGGGGAAAGAAAATCTATAGATTACAAGAAAAAATGTAAAAAATGAAGTTAGTACCTGTTGTTATACTTGAAGCAATTTAACCCTTGCAGGATTGATGAGACCACGTGACACTCATCTTAAGTCGAAAAAGTATGTCTTCAAACACTATTTTCTTCAATTTTCTTCAAAACTGTACTATTTGGTATAAATATGTTGTTAGGTAACATCTCAACAATATAACATATGTCATTTTTATATATATTATATTGTTGTGCATTGCACCTAACCACTATATACTAAAGGCTATATCTCCGAAACTTCTGCACATATTTTAACGAAATAAAGCTCAAATTGAAGAGCATTGCCCCCTTTATGATGTGAGTGCAAGCAGAGTCCTCTAACGTAGACGGGAAGTTACCTTGTATATATCATATTTGGTACTTTCTAACTGTTTTTTGCAGAATATAACAGATTTTATCCCATAATATGTCTCATTGCCTCATAACAATATGGCTGACGAATGACAACCGAGGAGTAAGAACATGTACCATTCAGAACTACATACAGCGCAATCGGTATATGGTGCATTTTCTTTATTTCTTGATGAACAAACAATAATTTTATACTATTAAGGGTTGAAATTTTGCATCACCCTGTATATTTTTTCTACACAACTACCAAATATACTACCTAAGTGTTGCACACATGATAAAGGGGAAAGAAAATCTATAGATTACAAGAAAAAATGTAAAAAATGAAGTTAGTACCTGTTGTTATACTTGAAGCAATTTAACCCTTGCAGGATTGATGAGACCACGTGACACTCATCTTAAGTCGAAAAAGTATGTCTTCAAACACTATTTTCTTCAATTTTCTTCAAAACTGTACTATTTGGTATAAATATGTTGTTAGGTAACATCTCAACAATATAACATATGTCATTTTTATATATATTATATTGTTGTGCATTGCACCTAACCACTATATACTAAAGGCTATATCTCCGAAACTTCTGCACATATTTTAACGAAATAAAGCTCAAATTGAAGAGCATTGCCCCCTTTATGATGTGACTGCAAGCAGAGTCCTCTAACGTAGACGGGAAGTTACCTTGTATATATCATATTTGGTACTTTCTAACTGTTTTTTGCAGAATATAACAGATTTTATCCCATAATATGTCTCATTGCCTCATAACAATATGGCTGACGAATGACAACCGAGGAGTAAGAACATGTACCATTCAGAACTACATACAGCGCAATCGGTATATGGTGCATTTTCTTTATTTCTTGATGAACAAACAATAATTTTATACTATTAAGGGTTGAAATTTTGCATCACCCTGTATATTTTTTCCACACAACTACCAAATATACTACCTAAGTGTTGCACACATGATAAAGGGGAAAGAAAATCTAGAGATTACAAGAAAAAATGTAAAAAATGAAGTTAGTACCTGTTGTTATACTTGAAGCAATTTAACCCTTGCAGGATTGATGAGACCACGTGACACTCATCTTAAGTCGAAAAAGTATGTCTTCAAACACTATTTTCTTCAATTTTCTTCAAAACTGTACTATTTGGTATAAATATGTTGTTAGGTAACATCTCAACAATATAACATATGTCATTTTTATATATATTATATTGTTGTGCATTGCACCTAACCACTATATACTAAAGGCTATATCTCCGAAACTTCTGCACATATTTTAACGAAATAAAGCTCAAATTGAAGAGCATTGCCCCCTTTATGATGTGAGTGCAAGCAGAGTCCTCTACCGTAGACGGGAAGTTACCTTGTATATATCATATTTGGTACTTTCTAACTGTTTTTTGCAGAATATAACAGATTTTATCCCATAATATGTCTCATTGCCTCATAACAATATGGCTGACGAATGACAACCGAGGAGTAAGAACATGTACCATTCAGAACTACATACAGCGCACTCGGTATATGGTGCATTTTCTTTATTTCTTGATGAACAAACAATAATTTTATACTATTAAGGGTTGAAATTTTGCATCACCCTGTATATTTTTTCTACACAACTACCAAATATACTACCTAAGTGTTGCACACATGATAAAGGGGAAAGAAAATCTATAGATTACAAGAAAAAATGTAAAAAATGAAGTTAGTACCTGTTGTTATACTTGAAGCAATTTAACCCTTGCAGGATTGTTGAGACCACGTGACACTCATCTTAAGTCGAAAAAGTATGTCTTCACACACTATTTTCTTCAATTTTCTTCAAAACTGTACTATAAGGTATAAATATGTTGTTAGGTAACATCTCAACAATATAACATATGTCATTTTTATATATATTATATTGTTGTGCATTGCACCTAACCACTATATACTAAAGGCTATATCTCCGAAACTTCTGCACATATTTTAACGAAATAAAGCTCAAATTGAAGAGCATTGCCCCCTTTATGATGTGAGTGCAAGCAGAGTCCTCTACCGTAGACGGGAAGTTACCTTGTATATATCATATTTGGTACTTTCTAACTGTTTTTTGCAGAATATAACAGATTTTATCCCATAATATGTCTCATTGCCTGATAACAATATGGCTGACGAATGACAACCGAGGAGTAAGAACATGTACCATTCAGAACTACATACAGCGCAATCGGTATATGGTGCATTTTCTTTATTTCTTGATGAACAAACAATAATTTTATACTATTAAGGGTTGAAATTTTGCATCACCCTGTATATTTTTTCTACACAACTACCAAATATACTACCTAAGTGTTGCACACATGATAAAGGGGAAAGAAAATCTATAGATTACAAGAAAAAATGTAAAAAATGAAGTTAGTACCTGTTGTTATACTTGAAGCAATTTAACCCTTGCAGGATTGTTGAGACCACGTGACACTCATCTTAAGTCGAAAAAGTATGTCTTCACACACTATTTTCTTCAATTTTCTTCAAAACTGTACTATAAGGTATAAATATGTTGTTAGGTAACATCTCAACAATATAACATATGTCATTTTTATATATATTATATTGTTGTGCATTGCACCTAACCACTATATACTAAAGGCTATATCTCCGAAACTTCTGCACATATTTTAACGAAATAAAGCTCAAATTGAAGAGCATTGCCCCCTTTATGATGTGAGTGCAAGCAGAGTCCTCTACCGTAGACGGGAAGTTACCTTGTATATATCATATTTGGTACTTTCTAACTGTTTTTTGCAGAATATAACAGATTTTATCCCATAATATGTCTCATTGCCTCATAACAATATGGCTGACGAATGACAACCGAGGAGTAAGAACATGTACCATTCAGAACTACATACAGCGCACTCGGTATATGGTGCATTTTCTTTATTTCTTGATGAACAAACAATAATTTTATACTATTAAGGGTTGAAATTTTGCATCACCCTGTATATTTTTTCTACACAACTACCAAATATACTACCTAAGTGTTGCACACATGATAAAGGGGAAAGAAAATCTATAGATTACAAGAAAAAATGTAAAAAATGAAGTTAGTACCTGTTGTTATACTTGAAGCAATTTAACCCTTGCAGGATTGATGAGACCACGTGACACTCATCTTAAGTCGAAAAAGTATGTTTTCAAACACTATTTTCTTCAATTTTCTTCAAAACTGTACTATAAGGTATAAATATGTTGTTAGGTAACATCTCAACAATATAACATATGTCATTTTTATATATATTATATTGTTGTGCATTGCACCTAACCACTATATACTAAAGGCTATATCTCCGAAACTTCTGCACATATTTTAACGAAATAAAGCTCAAATTGAAGAGCATTGCCCCCTTTATGATGTGAGTGCAAGCAGAGTCCTCTACCGTAGACGGGAAGTTACCTTGTATATATCATATTTGGTACTTTCTAACTGTTTTTTGCAGAATATAAAAGATTTTATCCCATAATATGTCTCATTGCCTCATAACAATATGGCTGACGAATGACAACCGAGGAGTAAGAACATGTACCATTCAGAACTACATACAGCGCACTCGGTATATGGTGCATTTTCTTTATTTCTTGATGAACAAACAATAATTTTATACTATTAAGGGTTGAAATTTTGCATCACCCTGTATATTTTTTCTACACAACTACCAAATATACTACCTAAGTGTTGCACACATGATAAAGGGGAAAGAAAATCTATAGATTACAAGAAAAAATGTAAAAAATGAAGTTAGTACCTGTTGTTATACTTGAAGCAATTTAACCCTTGCAGGATTGATGAGACCACGTGACACTCATCTTAAGTCGAAAAAGTATGTCTTCAAACACTATCTTCTTCAATTTTCTTCAAAACTGTACTATTTGGTATAAATATGTTGTTAGGTAACATCTCAACAATATAACATATGTCATTTTTATATATATTATATTGTTGTGCATTGCACCTAACCACTATATACTAAAGGCTATATCTCCGAAACTTCTGCACATATTTTAACGAAATAAAGCTCAAATTGAAGAGCATTGCCCCCTTTATGATGTGAGTGCAAGCAGAGTCCTCTAACGTAGACGGGAAGTTACCTTGTATATATCATATTTGGTACTTTCTAACTGTTTTTTGCAGAATATAACAGATTTTATCCCATAATATGTCTCATTGCCTGATAACAATATGGCTGACGAATGACAACCGAGGAGTAAGAACATGTACCATTCAGAACTACATACAGCGCAATCGGTATATGGTGCATTTTCTTTATTTCTTGATGAACAAACAATAATTTTATACTATTAAGGGTTGAAATTTTGCATCACCCTGTATATTTTTTCTACACAACTACCAAATATACTACCTAAGTGTTGCACACATGATAAAGGGGAAAGAAAATCTATAGATTACAAGAAAAAATGTAAAAAATGAAGTTAGTACCTGTTGTTATACTTGAAGCAATTTAACCCTTGCAGGATTGTTGAGACCACGTGACACTCATCTTAAGTCGAAAAAGTATGTCTTCACACACTATTTTCTTCAATTTTCTTCAAAACTGTACTATAAGGTATAAATATGTTGTTAGGTAACATCTCAACAATATAACATATGTCATTTTTATATATATTATATTGTTGTGCATTGCACCTAACCACTATATACTAAAGGCTATATCTCCGAAACTTCTGCACATATTTTAACGAAATAAAGCTCAAATTGAAGAGCATTGCCCCCTTTATGATGTGAGTGCAAGCAGAGTCCTCTACCGTAGACGTGAAGTTACCTTGTATATATCATATTTGGTACTTTCTAACTGTTTTTTGCAGAATATAAAAGATTTTATCCCATAATATGTCTCATTGCCTCATAACAATATGGCTGACGAATGACAACCGAGGAGTAAGAACATGTACCATTCAGAACTACATACAGCGCACTCGGTATATGGTGCATTTTCTTTATTTCTTGATGAACAAACAATAATTTTATACTATTAAGAGTTGAAATTTTGCATCACCCTGTATATTTTTTCTACACAACTACCAAATATACTACCTAAGTGTTGCACACATGATAAAGGGGAAAGAAAATCTATAGATTACAAGAAAAAATGAAAAAATGAAGTTAGTACCTGTTGTTATACTTGAAGCAATTTAACCCTTGCAGGATTGATGAGACCACGTGACACTCATCTTAAGTCGAAAAAGTATGTCTTCAAACACTATTTTCTTCAATTTTCTTCAAAACTGTACTATTTGGTATAAATATGTTGTTAGGTAACATCTCAACAATATAACATATGTCATTTTTATATATATTATATTGTTGTGCATTGCACCTAACCACTATATACTAAAGGCTATATCTCCGAAACTTCTGCACATATTTTAACGAAATAAAGCTCAAATTGAAGAGCATTGCCCCCTTTATGATGTGAGTGCAAGCAGAGTCCTCTAACGTAGACGGGAAGTTACCTTGTATATATCATATTTGGTACTTTCTAACTGTTTTTTGCAGAATATAACAGATTTTATCCCATAATATGTCTCATTGCCTCATAACAATATGGCTGACGAATGACAACCGAGGAGTAAGAACATGTACCATTCAGAACTACATACAGCGCACTCGGTATATGGTGCATTTTCTTTATTTCTTGATGAACAAACAATAATTTTATACTATTAAGGGTTGAAATTTTGCATCACCCTGTATATTTTTTCTACACAACTACCAAATATACTACCTAAGTGTTGCACACATGATAAAGGGGAAAGAAAATCTATAGATTACAAGAAAAAATGTAAAAAATGAAGTTAGTACCTGTTGTTATACTTGAAGCAATTTAACCCTTGCAGGATTGATGAGACCACGTGACACTCATCTTAAGTCGAAAAAGTATGTCTTCAAACACTATTTTCTTCAATTTTCTTCAAAACTGTACTATTTGGTATAAATATGTTGTTAGGTAACATCTCAACAATATAACATATGTCATTTTTATATATATTATATTGTTGTGCATTGCACCTAACCACTATATACTAAAGGCTATATCTCCGAAACTTCTGCACATATTTTAACGAAATAAAGCTCAAATTGAAGAGCATTGCCCCCTTTATGATGTGAGTGCAAGCAGAGTCCTCTAACGTAGACGGGAAGTTACCTTGTATATATCATATTTGGTACTTTCTAACTGTTTTATGCAGAATATAACAGATTTTATCCCATAATATGTCTCATTGCCTCATAACAATATGGCTGACGAATGACAACCGAGGAGTAAGAACATGTACCATTCAGAACTACATACAGCGCACTCGGTATATGGTGCATTTTCTTTATTTCTTGATGAACAAACAATAATTTTATACTATTAAGGGTTGAAATTTTGCATCACCCTGTATATTTTTTCTACACAACTACCAAATATACTACCTAAGTGTTGCACACATGATAAAGGGGAAAGAAAATCTATAGATTACAAGAAAAAATGTAAAAAATGAAGTTAGTACCTGTTGTTATACTTGAAGCAATTTAACCCTTGCAGGATTGATGAGACCACGTGACACTCATCTTAAGTCGAAAAAGTATGTCTTCAAACACTATTTTCTTCAATTTTCTTCAAAACTGTACTATTTGGTATAAATATGTTGTTAGGTAACATCTCAACAATATAACATATGTCATTTTTATATATATTATATTGTTGTGCATTGCACCTAACCACTATATACTAAAGGCTATATCTCCGAAACTTCTGCACATATTTTAACGAAATAAAGCTCAAATTGAAGAGCATTGCCCCCTTTATGATGTGACTGCAAGCAGAGTCCTCTACCGTAGACGGGAAGTTACCTTGTATATATCATATTTGGTACTTTCTAACTGTTTTTTGCAGAATATAACAGATTTTATCCCATAATATGTCTCATTGCCTCATAACAATATGGCTGACGAATGACAACCGAGGAGTAAGAACATGTACCATTCAGAACTACATACAGCGCACTCGGTATATGGTGCATTTTCTTTATTTCTTGATGAACAAACAATAATTTTATACTATTAAGGGTTGAAATTTTGCATCACCCTGTATATTTTTTCTACACAACTACCAAATATACTACCTAAGTGTTGCACACATGATAAAGGGGAAAGAAAATCTATAGATTACAAGAAAAAATGTAAAAAATGAAGTTAGTACCTGTTGTTATACTTGAAGCAATTTAACCCTTGCAGGATTGATGAGACCACGTGACACTCATCTTAAGTCGAAAAAGTATGTCTTCAAACACTATTTTCTTCAATTTTCTTCAAAACTGTACTATTTGGTATAAATATGTTGTTAGGTAACATCTCAACAATATAACATATGTCATTTTTATATATATTATATTGTTGTGCATTGCACCTAACCACTATATACTAAAGGCTATATCTCCGAAACTTCTGCACATATTTTAACGAAATAAAGCTCAAATTGAAGAGCATTGCCCCCTTTATGATGTGACTGCAAGCAGAGTCCTCTAACGTAGACGGGAAGTTACCTTGTATATATCATATTTGGTACTTTCTAACTGTTTTTTGCAGAATATAACAGATTTTATCCCATAATATGTCTCATTGCCTCATAACAATATGGCTGACGAATGACAACCGAGGAGTAAGAACATGTACCATTCAGAACTACATACAGCGCAATCGGTATATGGTGCATTTTCTTTATTTCTTGATGAACAAACAATAATTTTATACTATTAAGGGTTGAAATTTTGCATCACCCTGTATATTTTTTCTACACAACTACCAAATATACTACCTAAGTGTTGCACACATGATAAAGGGGAAAGAAAATCTATAGATTACAAGAAAAAATGTAAAAAATGAAGTTAGTACCTGTTGTTATACTTGAAGCAATTTAACCCTTGCAGGATTGATGAGACCACGTGACACTCATCTTAAGTCGAAAAAGTATGTCTTCAAACACTATTTTCTTCAATTTTCTTCAAAACTGTACTATTTGGTATAAATATGTTGTTAGGTAACATCTCAACAATATAACATATGTCATTTTTATATATATTATATTGTTGTGCATTGCACCTAACCACTATATACTAAAGGCTATATCTCCGAAACTTCTGCACATATTTTAACGAAATAAAGCTCAAATTGAAGAGCATTGCCCCCTTTATGATGTGAGTGCAAGCAGAGTCCTCTAACGTAGACGGGAAGTTACCTTGTATATATCATATTTGGTACTTTCTAACTGTTTTTTGCAGAATATAACAGATTTTATCCCATAATATGTCTCATTGCCTCATAACAATATGGCTGACGAATGACAACCGAGGAGTAAGAACATGTACCATTCAGAACTACATACAGCGCACTCGGTATATGGTGCATTTTCTTTATTTCTTGATGAACAAACAATAATTTTATACTATTAAGAGTTGAAATTTTGCATCACCCTGTATATTTTTTCTACACAACTACCAAATATACTACCTAAGTGTTGCACACATGATAAAGGGGAAAGAAAATCTATAGATTACAAGAAAAAATGAAAAAATGAAGTTAGTACCTGTTGTTATACTTGAAGCAATTTAACCCTTGCAGGATTGATGAGACCACGTGACACTCATCTTAAGTCGAAAAAGTATGTCTTCAAACACTATTTTCTTCAATTTTCTTCAAAACTGTACTATTTGGTATAAATATGTTGTTAGGTAACATCTCAACAATATAACATATGTCATTTTTATATATATTATATTGTTGTGCATTGCACCTAACCACTATATACTAAAGGCTATATCTCCGAAACTTCTGCACATATTTTAACGAAATAAAGCTCAAATTGAAGAGCATTGCCCCCTTTATGATGTGAGTGCAAGCAGAGTCCTCTAACGTAGACGGGAAGTTACCTTGTATATATCATATTTGGTACTTTCTAACTGTTTTTTGCAGAATATAACAGATTTTATCCCATAATATGTCTCATTGCCTCATAACAATATGGCTGACGAATGACAACCGAGGAGTAAGAACATGTACCATTCAGAACTACATACAGCGCACTCGGTATATGGTGCATTTTCTTTATTTCTTGATGAACAAACAATAATTTTATACTATTAAGGGTTGAATTTTGCATCACCCTGTATATTTTTTCTACACAACTACCAAATATACTACCTAAGTGTTGCACACATGATAAAGGGGAAAGAAAATCTATAGATTACAAGAAAAAATGTAAAAATGAGTTAGTACCTGTTGTTATACTTGAAGCAATTTAACCCTTGCAGGTTGATGAGACCACGTGACACTCATCTTAAGTCGAAAAAGTATGTTCTGTCAAACACTATTTTCTTCAATTTTCTTCAAAACTGTACTATTTGGTATAAATATGTTGTTAGGTAACATCTCAACAATATAACATATGTCATTTTTATATATATTATATTGTTGTGCATTGCACCTAACCACTATATACTAAAGGCTATATCTCCGAAACTTCTGCACATATTTTAACGAAATAAAGCTCAAATTGAAGAGCATTGCCCCCTTTATGATGTGAGTGCAAGCAGAGTCCTCTAACGTAGACGGGAAGTTACCTTGTATATATCATATTTGGTACTTTCTAACTGTTTTATGCAGAATATAACAGATTTTATCCAATAATATGTCTCATTGCCTCATAACAATATGGCTGACGAATGACAACCGAGGAGTAAGAACATGTACCATTCAGAACTACATACAGCGCACTCGGTATATGGTGCATTTTCTTTATTTCTTGATGAACAAACAATAATTTTATACTATTAAGGGTTGAAATTTTGCATCACCCTGTATATTTTTTCTACACAACTACCAAATATACTACCTAAGTGTTGCACACATGATAAAGGGGAAAGAAAATCTATAGATTACAAGAAAAAATGTAAAAAATGAAGTTAGTACCTGTTGTTATACTTGAAGCAATTTAACCCTTGCAGGATTGATGAGACCACGTGACACTCATCTTAAGTCGAAAAAGTATGTCTCAAACACTATTTTCTTCAATTTTCTTCAAAACTGTACTATTTGGTATAAATATGTTGTTAGGTACATCTCAACAATATAACATATGTCATTTTTATATATATTATATTGTTGTGCATTGCACCTAACCACTATATACTAAAGGCTATATCTCCGAAACTTCTGCACATATTTTAACGAAATAAAGCTCAAATTGAAGAGCATTGCCCCCTTTATGATGTGACTGCAAGCAGAGTCCTCTACCGTAGACGGGAAGTTACCTTGTATATATCATATTTGGTACTTTCTAACTGTTTTTTGCAGAATATAACAGATTTTATCCCATAATATGTCTCATTGCCTCATAACAATATGGCTGACGAATGACAACCGAGGAGTAAGAACATGTACCATTCAGAACTACATACAGCGCACTCGGTATATGGTGCATTTTCTTTATTTCTTGATGAACAAACAATAATTTTATACTATTAAGGGTTGAAATTTTGCATCACCCTGTATATTTTTTCTACACAACTACCAAATATACTACCTAAGTGTTGCACACATGATAAAGGGGAAAGAAAATCTATAGATTACAAGAAAAAATGTAAAAAATGAAGTTAGTACCTGTTGTTATACTTGAAGCAATTTAACCCTTGCAGGATTGATGAGACCACGTGACACTCATCTTAAGTCGAAAAAGTATGTCTTCAAACACTATTTTCTTCAATTTTCTTCAAAACTGTACTATTTGGTATAAATATGTTGTTAGGTAACATCTCAACAATATAACATATGTCATTTTTATATATATTATATTGTTGTGCATTGCACCTAACCACTATATACTAAAGGCTATATCTCCGAAACTTCTGCACATATTTTAACGAAATAAAGCTCAAATTGAAGAGCATTGCCCCCTTTATGATGTGACTGCAAGCAGAGTCCTCTAACGTAGACGGGAAGTTACCTTGTATATATCATATTTGGTACTTTCTAACTGTTTTTTGCAGAATATAACAGATTTTATCCCATAATATGTCTCATTGCCTCATAACAATATGGCTGACGAATGACAACCGAGGAGTAAGAACATGTACCATTCAGAACTACATACAGCGCAATCGGTATATGGTGCATTTTCTTTATTTCTTGATGAACAAACAATAATTTTATACTATTAAGGGTTGAAATTTTGCATCACCCTGTATATTTTTTCTACACAACTACCAAATATACTACCTAAGTGTTGCACACATGATAAAGGGGAAAGAAAATCTATAGATTACAAGAAAAAATGTAAAAAATGAAGTTAGTACCTGTTGTTATACTTGAAGCAATTTAACCCTTGCAGGATTGATGAGACCACGTGACACTCATCTTAAGTCGAAAAAGTATGTCTTCAAACACTATTTTCTTCAATTTTCTTCAAAACTGTACTATTTGGTATAAATATGTTGTTAGGTAACATCTCAACAATATAACATATGTCATTTTTATATATATTATATTGTTGTGCATTGCACCTAACCACTATATACTAAAGGCTATATCTCCGAAACTTCTGCACATATTTTAACGAAATAAAGCTCAAATTGAAGAGCATTGCCCCCTTTATGATGTGAGTGCAAGCAGAGTCCTCTAACGTAGACGGGAAGTTACCTTGTATATATCATATTTGGTACTTTCTAACTGTTTTTTGCAGAATATAACAGATTTTATCCCATAATATGTCTCATTGCCTCATAACAATATGGCTGACGAATGACAACCGAGGAGTAAGAACATGTACCATTCAGAACTACATACAGCGCACTCGGTATATGGTGCATTTTCTTTATTTCTTGATGAACAAACAATAATTTTATACTATTAAGAGTTGAAATTTTGCATCACCCTGTATATTTTTTCTACACAACTACCAAATATACTACCTAAGTGTTGCACACATGATAAAGGGGAAAGAAAATCTATAGATTACAAGAAAAAATGAAAAAATGAAGTTAGTACCTGTTGTTATACTTGAAGCAATTTAACCCTTGCAGGATTGATGAGACCACGTGACACTCATCTTAAGTCGAAAAAGTATGTCTTCAAACACTATTTTCTTCAATTTTCTTCAAAACTGTACTATTTGGTATAAATATGTTGTTAGGTAACATCTCAACAATATAACATATGTCATTTTTATATATATTATATTGTTGTGCATTGCACCTAACCACTATATACTAAAGGCTATATCTCCGAAACTTCTGCACATATTTTAACGAAATAAAGCTCAAATTGAAGAGCATTGCCCCCTTTATGATGTGAGTGCAAGCAGAGTCCTCTAACGTAGACGGGAAGTTACCTTGTATATATCATATTTGGTACTTTCTAACTGTTTTTTGCAGAATATAACAGATTTTATCCCATAATATGTCTCATTGCCTCATAACAATATGGCTGACGAATGACAACCGAGGAGTAAGAACATGTACCATTCAGAACTACATACAGCGCACTCGGTATATGGTGCATTTTCTTTATTTCTTGATGAACAAACAATAATTTTATACTATTAAGGGTTGAAATTTTGCATCACCCTGTATATTTTTTCTACACAACTACCAAATATACTACCTAAGTGTTGCACACATGATAAAGGGGAAAGAAAATCTATAGATTACAAGAAAAAATGTAAAAAATGAAGTTAGTACCTGTTGTTATACTTGAAGCAATTTAACCCTTGCAGGATTGATGAGACCACGTGACACTCATCTTAAGTCGAAAAAGTATGTCTTCAAACACTATTTTCTTCAATTTTCTTCAAAACTGTACTATTTGGTATAAATATGTTGTTAGGTAACATCTCAACAATATAACATATGTCATTTTTATATATATTATATTGTTGTGCATTGCACCTAACCACTATATACTAAAGGCTATATCTCCGAAACTTCTGCACATATTTTAACGAAATAAAGCTCAAATTGAAGAGCATTGCCCCCTTTATGATGTGAGTGCAAGCAGAGTCCTCTAACGTAGACGGGAAGTTACCTTGTATATATCATATTTGGTACTTTCTAACTGTTTTATGCAGAATATAACAGATTTTATCCCATAATATGTCTCATTGCCTCATAACAATATGGCTGACGAATGACAACCGAGGAGTAAGAACATGTACCATTCAGAACTACATACAGCGCACTCGGTATATGGTGCATTTTCTTTATTTCTTGATGAACAAACAATAATTTTATACTATTAAGGGTTGAAATTTTGCATCACCCTGTATATTTTTTCTACACAACTACCAAATATACTACCTAAGTGTTGCACACATGATAAAGGGGAAAGAAAATCTATAGATTACAAGAAAAAATGTAAAAAATGAAGTTAGTACCTGTTGTTATACTTGAAGCAATTTAACCCTTGCAGGATTGATGAGACCACGTGACACTCATCTTAAGTCGAAAAAGTATGTCTTCAAACACTATTTTCTTCAATTTTCTTCAAAACTGTACTATTTGGTATAAATATGTTGTTAGGTAACATCTCAACAATATAACATATGTCATTTTTATATATATTATATTGTTGTGCATTGCACCTAACCACTATATACTAAAGGCTATATCTCCGAAACTTCTGCACATATTTTAACGAAATAAAGCTCAAATTGAAGAGCATTGCCCCCTTTATGATGTGACTGCAAGCAGAGTCCTCTACCGTAGACGGGAAGTTACCTTGTATATATCATATTTGGTACTTTCTAACTGTTTTTTGCAGAATATAACAGATTTTATCCCATAATATGTCTCATTGCCTCATAACAATATGGCTGACGAATGACAACCGAGGAGTAAGAACATGTACCATTCAGAACTACATACAGCGCACTCGGTATATGGTGCATTTTCTTTATTTCTTGATGAACAAACAATAATTTTATACTATTAAGGGTTGAAATTTTGCATCACCCTGTATATTTTTTCTACACAACTACCAAATATACTACCTAAGTGTTGCACACATGATAAAGGGGAAAGAAAATCTATAGATTACAAGAAAAAATGTAAAAAATGAAGTTAGTACCTGTTGTTATACTTGAAGCAATTTAACCCTTGCAGGATTGATGAGACCACGTGACACTCATCTTAAGTCGAAAAAGTATGTCTTCAAACACTATTTTCTTCAATTTTCTTCAAAACTGTACTATTAGGTATAAATATGTTGTTAGGTAACATCTCAACAATATAACATATGTCATTTTTATATATATTATATTGTTGTGCATTGCACCTAACCACTATATACCTAAAGGCTATATCTCCGAAACTTCTGCACATATTTTAACGAAATAAAGCTCAAATTGAAGGCATTGCCCCCTTTATGATGTGACTGCAAGCAGAGTCCTCTAACGTAGACGGGAAGTTACCTTGTATATATCATATTTGGTACTTTCTAACTGTTTTTTGCAGAATATAACAGATTTTATCCCATAATATGTCTCATTGCCTCATAACAATATGGCTGACGAATGACAACCGAGGAGTAAGAACATGTACCATTCAGAACTACATACAGCGCACTCGGTATATGGTGCATTTTCTTTATTTCTTGATGAACAAACAATAATTTTATACTATTAAGGGTTGAAATTTTGCATCACCCTGTATATTTTTTCTACACAACTACCAAATATACTACCTAAGTGTTGCACACATGATAAAGGGGAAAGAAAATCTATAGATTACAAGAAAAAATGTAAAAAATGAAGTTAGTACCTGTTGTTATACTTGAAGCAATTTAACCCTTGCAGGATTGATGAGACCACGTGACACTCATCTTAAGTCGAAAAAGTATGTCTTCAAACACTATTTTCTTCAATTTTCTTCAAAACTGTACTATTAGGTATAAATATGTTGTTAGGTAACATCTCAACAATATAACATATGTCATTTTTATATATATTATATTGTTGTGCATTGCACCTAACCACTATATACTAAAGGCTATATCTCCGAAACTTCTGCACATATTTTAACGAAATAAAGCTCAAATTGAAGAGCATTGCCCCCTTTATGATGTGAGTGCAAGCAGAGTCCTCTACCGTAGACGGGAAGTTACCTTGTATATATCATATTTGGTACTTTCTAACTGTTTTTTGCAGAATATAACAGATTTTGTCCCATAATATGTCTCATTGCCTCATAACAATATGGCTGACGAATGACAACCGAGGAGTAAGAACATGTACCATTCAGAACTACATACAGCGCACTCGGTATATGGTGCATTTTCTTTATTTCTTGATGAACAAACAATAATTTTATACTATTAAGGGTTGAAATTTTGCATCACCCTGTATATTTTTTCTACACAACTACCAAATATACTACCTAAGTGTTGCACACATGATAAAGGGGAAAGAAAATCTATAGATTACAAGAAAAAATGTAAAAAATGAAGTTAGTACCTGTTGTTATACTTGAAGCAATTTAACCCTTGCAGGATTGATGAGACCACGTGACACTCATCTTAAGTCGAAAAAGTATGTCTTCAAACACTATTTTCTTCAATTTTCTTCAAAACTGTACTATTTGGTATAAATATGTTGTTAGGTAACATCTCAACAATATAACATATGTCATTTTTATATATATTATATTGTTGTGCATTGCACCTAACCACTATATACTAAAGGCTATTTCTCCGAAATTTCTGCACATATTTTAACGAAATAAAGCTCAAATTGAAGAGCATTGCCCCCTTTATGATGTGACTGCAAGCAGAGTCCTCTAACGTAGACGGGAAGTTACCTTGTATATATCATATTTGGTACTTTCTAACTGTTTTTTGCAGAATATAACAGATTTTATCCCATAATAAGTCTCATTGCCTCATAACAATATGGCTGACGAATGACAACCGAGGAGTAAGAACATGTACCATTCAGAACTACATACAGCGCACTCGGTATATGGTGCATTTTCTTTATTTCTTGATGAACAAACAATAATTTTATACTATTAAGGGTTGAAATTTTGCATCACCCTGTATATTTTTTCTACACAACTACCAAATATACTACCTAAGTGTTGCACACATGATAAAGGGGAAAGAAAATCTATAGATTACAAGAAAAAATGTAAAAAATGAAGTTAGTACCTGTTGTTATACTTGAAGCAATTTAACCCTTGCAGGATTGATGAGACCACGTGACACTCATCTTAAGTCGAAAAAGTATGTCTTCAAACACTATTTTCTTCAATTTTCTTCAAAACTGTACTATTTGGTATAAATATGTTGTTAGGTAACATCTCAACAATATAACATATGTCATTTTTATATATATTATATTGTTGTGCATTGCACCTAACCACTATATACTAAAGGCTATATCTCCGAAACTTCTGCACATATTTTAACGAAATAAAGCTCAAATTGAAGAGCATTGCCCCCTTTATGATGTGACTGCAAGCAGAGTCCTCTAACGTAGACGGGAAGTTACCTTGTATATATCATATTTGGTACTTTCTAACTGTTTTTTGCAGAATATAACAGATTTTATCCCATAATATGTCTCATTGCCTGATAACAATATGGCTGACGAATGACAACCGAGGAGTAAGAACATGTACCATTCAGAACTACATACAGCGCAATCGGTATATGGTGCATTTTCTTTATTTCTTGATGAACAAACAATAATTTTATACTATTAAGGGTTGAAATTTTGCATCACCCTGTATATTTTTTCTACACAACTACCAAATATACTACCTAAGTGTTGCACACATGATAAAGGGGAAAGAAAATCTAGAGATTACAAGAAAAAATGTAAAAAATGAAGTTAGTACCTGTTGTTATACTTGAAGCAATTTAACCCTTGCAGGATTGATGAGACCACGTGACACTCATCTTAAGTCGAAAAAGTATGTCTTCAAACACTATTTTCTTCAATTTTCTTCAAAACTGTACTATAAGGTATAAATATGTTGTTAGGTAACATCTCAACAATATAACATATGTCATTTTTATATATATTATATTGTTGTGCATTGCACCTAACCACTATATACTAAAGGCTATATCTCCGAAACTTCTGCACATATTTTAACGAAATAAAGCTCAAATTGAAGAGCATTGCCCCCTTTATGATGTGAGTGCAAGCAGAGTCCTCTACCGTAGACGGGAAGTTACCTTGTATATATCATATTTGGTACTTTCTAACTGTTTTTTGCAGAATATAACAGATTTTATCCCATAATATGTCTCATTGCCTCATAACAATATGGCTGACGAATGACAACCGAGGAGTAAGAACATGTACCATTCAGAACTACATACAGCGCACTCGGTATATGGTGCATTTTCTTTATTTCTTGATGAACAAACAATAATTTTATACTATTAAGGGTTGAAATTTTGCATCACCCTGTATATTTTTTCTACACAACTACCAAATATACTACCTAAGTGTTGCACACATGATAAAGGGGAAAGAAAATCTATAGATTACAAGAAAAAATGTAAAAAATGAAGTTAGTACCTGTTGTTATACTTGAAGCAATTTAACCCTTGCAGGATTGATGAGACCACGTGACACTCATCTTAAGTCGAAAAAGTATGTCTTCAAACACTATTTTCTTCAATTTTCTTCAAAACTGTACTATTAGGTATAAATATGTTGTTAGGTAACATCTCAACAATATAACATATGTCATTTTTATATATATTATATTGTTGTGCATTGCACCTAACCACTATATACTAAAGGCTATATCTCCGAAACTTCTGCACATATTTTAACGAAATAAAGCTCAAATTGAAGAGCATTGCCCCCTTTATGATGTGAGTGCAAGCAGAGTCCTCTAACGTAGACGGGAAGTTACCTTGTATATATCATATTTGGTACTTTCTAACTGTTTTTTGCAGAATATAACAGATTTTATCCCATAATATGTCTCATTGCCTCATAACAATATGGCTGACGAATGACAACCGAGGAGTAAGAACATGTACCATTCAGAACTACATACAGCGCACTCGGTATATGGTGCATTTTCTTTATTTCTTGATGAACAAACAATAATTTTATACTATTAAGGGTTGAAATTTTGCATCACCCTGTATATTTTTTCTACACAACTACCAAATATACTACCTAAGTGTTGCACACATGATAAAGGGGAAAGAAAATCTATAGATTACAAGAAAAAATGTAAAAAATGAAGTTAGTACCTGTTGTTATACTTGAAGCAATTTACCGTAGACGGAAGTTACCTTGTATATATCATATTTCGTACTTTCTAACTGTTTTTTGCAGAATATAACAGATTTTATCCCATAATATGTCTCATTGCCATCATTGAGGCAATGAGACATATTATGGGATAAAATCTGTTATATTCTGCAAAAAACAGTTAGAAAGTACGAAATATGATATATACAAGGTAACTTCCCGTCTACGGTAGAGGACTCTGCTTGCACTCACATCATAAAGGGGGCAATGCTCTTCAATTTGAGCTTTATTTCGTTAAAAAAAAGTGCAGAAGTTTCGGAGATATAGCCTTTAGTATATAGTGGTTAGGTGCAATGCACAACAATATAATATATATAAAAATGACATATGTTATATTGTTGAGATGTTACCTAACAACATATTTATACCAAATAGTACAGTTTTGAAGAAAATTGAAGAAAATAGTGTTTGAAGACATACTTTTTCGACCTAAGATGAGTGTCACGTGGTCTCATCAATCCTGCAAGGGTTAAATTGCTTCAAGTATAACAACAGGTACTAACTTCATTTTTTACATTTTTTCTTGTAATCTATAGATTTTCTTTCCCCTTTATCATGTGTGCAACACTTAGGTAGTATATTTGGTAGTTGTGTAGAAAAAATATACAGGGTGATGCAAAATTTCAACCCTTAATAGTATAAAATTATTGTTTGTTCATCAAGAAATAAAGAAAATGCACCATATACCGAGTGCGCTGTATGTAGTTCTGAATGGTACATGTTCTTACTCCTCGGTTGTCATTCGTCAGCCATATTGTTATGAGGCAATGAGACATATTATGGGATAAAATCTGTTATATTCTGCAAAAAACAGTTAGAAAGTACCAAATATGATATATACAAGGTAACTTCCCGTCTACGGTAGAGGACTCTGCTTGCACTCACATCATAAAGGGGGCAATGCTCTTCAATTTGAGCTTTATTTCGTTAAAAAAAAGTGCAGAAGTTTCGGAGATATAGCCTTTAGTATATAGTGGTTAGGTGCAATGCACAACAATATAATATATATAAAAATGACATATGTTATATTATTGAGATGTTACCTAACAACATATTTATACCAAATAGTACAGTTTTGAAGAAAATTGAAGAAAATAGTGTTTGGAGACATACTTTTTCGACTTAAGATGAGTGTCACGTGGTCTCATCAATCCTGCAAGGGTTAAATTGCTTCAAGTATAACAACAGGTACTAACTTCATTTTTTACATTTTTTCTTGTAATCTATAGATTTTCTTTCCCCTTTATCATGTGTGCAACACTTAGGTAGTATATTTGGTAGTTGTGTAGAAAAAATATACAGGGTGATGCAAAATTTCAACCCTTAATAGTAAAAATTATTGTTTGTTCATCAAGAAATAAAGAAAATGCACCATATACCGAGTGCGCTGTATGTAGTTCTGAATGGTACATGTTCTTACTCCTCGGTTGTCATTCGTCAGCCATATTGTTATGAGGCAATGAGACATATTATGGGATAAAATCTGTTATATTCTGCAAAAAACAGTTAGAAAGTACGAAATATGATATATACAAGGTAACTTCCCGTCTACGGTAGAGGACTCTGCTTGCACTCACATCATAAAGGGGGCAATGCTCTTCAATTTGAGCTTTATTTCGTTAAAAAAAAGTGCAGAAGTTTCGGAGATATAGCCTTTAGTATATAGTGGTTAGGTGCAATGCACAACAATATAATATATATAAAAATGACATATGTTATATTGTTGAGATGTTACCTAACAACATATTTATACCAAATAGTACAGTTTTGAAGAAAATTGAAGAAAATAGTGTTTGAAGACATACTTTTTCGACCTAAGATGAGTGTCACGTGGTCTCATCAATCCTGCAAGGGTTAAATTGCTTCAAGTATAACAACAGGTACTAACTTCATTTTTTACATTTTTTCTTGTAATCTATAGATTTTCTTTCCCCTTTATCATGTGTGCAACACTTAGGTAGTATATTTGGTAGTTGTGTAGAAAAAATATACAGGGTGATGCAAAATTTCAACCCTTAATAGTATAAAATTATTGTTTGTTCATCAAGAAATAAAGAAAATGCACCATATACCGAGTGCGCTGTATGTAGTTCTCAATGGTACATGTTCTTACTCCTCGGTTGTCATTCGTCAGCCATATTGTTATGAGGCAATGAGACATATTATGGGATAAAATCTGTTATATTCTGCAAAAAACAGTTAGAAAGTACGAAATATGATATATACAAGGTAACTTCCCGTCTACGGTAGAGGACTCTGCTTGCACTCACATCATAAAGGGGGCAATGCTCTTCAATTTGAGCTTTATTTCGTTAAAAAAAAGTGCAGAAGTTTCGGAGATATAGCCTTTAGTATATAGTGGTTAGGTGCAATGCACAACAATATAATATATATAAAAATGACATATGTTATATTGTTGAGATGTTACCTAACAACATATTTATACCAAATAGTACAGTTTTGAAGAAAATTGAAGAAAATAGTGTTTGGAGACATACTTTTTCGACTTAAGATGAGTGTCACGTGGTCTCATCAATCCTGCAAGGGTTAAATTGCTTCAAGTATAACAACAGGTACTAACTTCATTTTTTACATTTTTTCTTGTAATCTATAGATTTTCTTTCCCCTTTATCATGTGTGCAACACTTAGGTAGTATATTTGGTAGTTGTGTAGAAAAAATATACAGGGTGATGCAAAATTTCAACCCTTAATAGTAAAAATTATTGTTTGTTCATCAAGAAATAAAGAAAATGCACCATATACCGAGTGCGCTGTATGTAGTTCTGAATGGTACATGTTCTTACTCCTCGGTTGTCATTCGTCAGCCATATTGTTATGAGGCAATGAGACATATTATGGGATAAAATCTGTTATATTCTGCAAAAAACAGTTAGAAAGTACGAAATATGATATATACAAGGTAACTTCCCGTCTACGGTAGAGGACTCTGCTTGCACTCACATCATAAAGGGGGCAATGCTCTTCAATTTGAGCTTTATTTCGTTAAAAAAAAGTGCAGAAGTTTCGGAGATATAGCCTTTAGTATATAGTGGTTAGGTGCAATGCACAACAATATAATATATATAAAAATGACATATGTTATATTGTTGAGATGTTACCTAACAACATTTTTATACCAAATAGTACAGTTTTGAAGAAAATTGAAGAAAATAGTGTTTGAAGACATACTTTTTCGACCTAAGATGAGTGTCACGTGGTCTCATCAATCCTGCAAGGGTTAAATTGCTTCAAGTATAACAACAGGTACTAACTTCATTTTTTACATTTTTTCTTGTAATCTATAGATTTTCTTTCCCCTTTATCATGTGTGCAACACTTAGGTAGTATATTTGGTAGTTGTGTAGAAAAAATATACAGGGTGATGCAAAATTTCAACCCTTAATAGTATAAAATTATTGTTTGTTCATCAAGAAATAAAGAAAATGCACCATATACCGAGTGCGCTGTATGTAGTTCTGAATGGTACATGTTCTTACTCCTCGGTTGTCATTCGTCAGCCATATTGTTATGAGGCAATGAGACATATTATGGGATAAAATCTGTTATATTCTGCAAAAAACAGTTAGAAAGTACGAAATATGATATATACAAGGTAACTTCCCGTCTACGGTAGAGGACTCTGCTTGCACTCACATCATAAAGGGGGCAATGCTCTTCAATTTGAGCTTTATTTCGTTAAAAAAAAGTGCAGAAGTTTCGGAGATATAGCCTTTAGTATATAGTGGTTAGGTGCAATGCACAACAATATAATATATATAAAAATGACATATGTTATATTGTTGAGATGTTACCTAACAACATATTTATACCAAATAGTACAGTTTTGAAGAAAATTGAAGAAAATAGTGTTTGAAGACATACTTTTTCGACCTAAGATGAGTGTCACGTGGTCTCATCAATCCTGCAAGGGTTAAATTGCTTCAAGTATAACAACAGGTACTAACTTCATTTTTTACATTTTTTCTTGTAATCTATAGATTTTCTTTCCCCTTTATCATGTGTGCAACACTTAGGTAGTATATTTGGTAGTTGTGTAGAAAAAATATACAGGGTGATGCAAAATTTCAACCCTTAATAGTATAAAATTATTGTTTGTTCATCAAGAAATAAAGAAAATGCACCATATACCGAGTGCGCTGTATGTAGTTCTGAATGGTACATGTTCTTACTCCTCGGTTGTCATTCGTCAGCCATATTGTTATGAGGCAATGAGACATATTATGGGATAAAATCTGTTATATTCTGCAAAAAACAGTTAGAAAGTACCAAATATGATATATACAAGGTAACTTCCCGTCTACGGTAGAGGACTCTGCTTGCACTCACATCATAAAGGGGGCAATGCTCTTCAATTTGAGCTTTATTTCGTTAAAAAAAAGTGCAGAAGTTTCGGAGATATAGCCTTTAGTATATAGTGGTTAGGTGCAATGCACAACAATATAATATATATAAAAATGACATATGTTATATTATTGAGATGTTACCTAACAACATATTTATACCAAATAGTACAGTTTTGAAGAAAATTGAAGAAAATAGTGTTTGGAGACATACTTTTTCGACTTAAGATGAGTGTCACGTGGTCTCATCAATCCTGCAAGGGTTAAATTGCTTCAAGTATAACAACAGGTACTAACTTCATTTTTTACATTTTTTCTTGTAATCTATAGATTTTCTTTCCCCTTTATCATGTGTGCAACACTTAGGTAGTATATTTGGTAGTTGTGTAGAAAAAATATACAGGGTGATGCAAAATTTCAACCCTTAATAGTAAAAATTATTGTTTGTTCATCAAGAAATAAAGAAAATGCACCATATACCGAGTGCGCTGTATGTAGTTCTGAATGGTACATGTTCTTACTCCTCGGTTGTCATTCGTCAGCCATATTGTTATGAGGCAATGAGACATATTATGGGATAAAATCTGTTATATTCTGCAAAAAACAGTTAGAAAGTACGAAATATGATATATACAAGGTAACTTCCCGTCTACGGTAGAGGACTCTGCTTGCACTCACATCATAAAGGGGGCAATGCTCTTCAATTTGAGCTTTATTTCGTTAAAAAAAAGTGCAGAAGTTTCGGAGATATAGCCTTTAGTATATAGTGGTTAGGTGCAATGCACAACAATATAATATATATAAAAATGACATATGTTATATTGTTGAGATGTTACCTAACAACATATTTATACCAAATAGTACAGTTTTGAAGAAAATTGAAGAAAATAGTGTTTGAAGACATACTTTTTCGACCTAAGATGAGTGTCACGTGGTCTCATCAATCCTGCAAGGGTTAAATTGCTTCAAGTATAACAACAGGTACTAACTTCATTTTTTACATTTTTTCTTGTAATCTATAGATTTTCTTTCCCCTTTATCATGTGTGCAACACTTAGGTAGTATATTTGGTAGTTGTGTAGAAAAAATATACAGGGTGATGCAAAATTTCAACCCTTAATAGTATAAAATTATTGTTTGTTCATCAAGAAATAAAGAAAATGCACCATATACCGAGTGCGCTGTATGTAGTTCTGAATGGTACATGTTCTTACTCCTCGGTTGTCATTCGTCAGCCATATTGTTATGAGGCAATGAGACATATTATGGTATAAAATCTGTTATATTCTGCAAAAAACAGTTAGAAAGTACCAAATATGATATATACAAGGTAACTTCCCGTCTACGGTAGAGGACTCTGCTTGCACTCACATCATAAAGGGGGCAATGCTCTTCAATTTGAGCTTTATTTCTTTAAAATATGTGCAGAAGTTTCGGAGATATAGCCTTTAGTATATAGTGGTTAGGTGCAATGCACAACAATATAATATATATAAAAATGACATATGTTATATTGTTGAGATGTTACCTAACAACATATTTATACCAAATAGTACAGTTTTGAAGAAAATTGAAGAAAATAGTGTTTGAAGACATACTTTTTCGACTTAAGATGAGTGTCACGTGGTCTCATCAATCCTGCAAGGGTTAAATTGCTTCAAGTATAACAACAGGTACTAACTTCATTTTTTACATTTTTTCTTGTAATCTATAGATTTTCTTTCCCCTTTATCATGTGTGCAACACTTAGGTAGTATATTTGGTAGTTGTGTAGAAAAAATATACAGGGTGATGCAAAATTTCAACCCTTAATAGTATAAAATTATTGTTTGTTCATCAAGAAATAAAGAAAATGCACCATATACCGAGTGCGCTGTATGTAGTTCTGAATGGTACATGTTCTTACTCCTCGGTTGTCATTCGTCAGCCATATTGTTATGAGGCAATGAGACATATTATGGGATAAAATCTGTTATATTCTGCAAAAAACAGTTAGAAAGTACGAAATATGATATATACAAGGTAACTTCCCGTCTACGGTAGAGGACTCTGCTTGCACTCACATCATAAAGGGGGCAATGCTCTTCAATTTGAGCTTTATTTCGTTAAAAAAAAGTGCAGAAGTTTCGGAGATATAGCCTTTAGTATATAGTGGTTAGGTGCAATGCACAACAATATAATATATATAAAAATGACATATGTTATATTGTTGAGATGTTACCTAACAACATATTTATACCAAATAGTACAGTTTTGAAGAAAATTGAAGAAAATAGTGTTTGAAGACATACTTTTTCGACCTAAGATGAGTGTCACGTGGTCTCATCAATCCTGCAAGGGTTAAATTGCTTCAAGTATAACAACAGGTACTAACTTCATTTTTTACATTTTTTCTTGTAATCTATAGATTTTCTTTCCCCTTTATCATGTGTGCAACACTTAGGTAGTATATTTGGTAGTTGTGTAGAAAAAATATACAGGGTGATGCAAAATTTCAACCCTTAATAGTATAAAATTATTGTTTGTTCATCAAGAAATAAAGAAAATGCACCATATACCGAGTGCGCTGTATGTAGTTCTGAATGGTACATGTTCTTACTCCTCGGTTGTCATTCGTCAGCCATATTGTTATGAGGCAATGAGACATATTATGGTATAAAATCTGTTATATTCTGCAAAAAACAGTTAGAAAGTACCAAATATGATATATACAAGGTAACTTCCCGTCTACGGTAGAGGACTCTGCTTGCACTCACATCATAAAGGGGGCAATGCTCTTCAATTTGAGCTTTATTTCGTTAAAATATGTGCAGAAGTTTCGGAGATATAGCCTTTAGTATATAGTGGTTAGGTGCAATGCACAACAATATAATATATATAAAAATGACATATGTTATATTGTTGAGATGTTACCTAACAACATATTTATACCTTATAGTACAGTTTTGAAGAAAATTGAAGAAAATAGTGTTTGAAGACATACTTTTTCGACTTAAGATGAGTGTCACGTGGTCTCATCAATCCTGCAAGGGTTAAATTGCTTCAAGTATAACAACAGGTACTAACTTCATTTTTTACATTTTTTCTTGTAATCTATAGATTTTCTTTCCCCTTTATCATGTGTGCAACACTTAGGTAGTATATTTGGTAGTTGTGTAGAAAAAATATACAGGGTGATGCAAAATTTCAACCCTTAATAGTATAAAATTATTGTTTGTTCATCAAGAAATAAAGAAAATGCACCATATACCGAGTGCGCTGTATGTAGTTCTGAATGGTACATGTTCTTACTCCTCGGTTGTCATTCGTCAGCCATATTGTTATGAGGCAATGAGACATATTATGGGATAAAATCTGTTATATTCTGCAAAAAACAGTTAGAAAGTACGAAATATGATATATACAAGGTAACTACCCGTCTACGGTAGAGGACTCTGCTTGCACTCACATCATAAAGGGGGCAATGCTCTTCAATTTGAGCTTTATTTCGTTAAAAAAAAGTGCAGAAGTTTCGGAGATATAGCCTTTAGTATATAGTGGTTAGGTGCAATGCACAACAATATAATATATATAAAAATGACATATGTTATATTGTTGAGATGTTACCTAACAACATATTTATACCAAATAGTACAGTTTTGAAGAAAATTGAAGAAAATAGTGTTTGAAGACATACTTTTTCGACCTAAGATGAGTGTCACGTGGTCTCATCAATCCTGCAAGGGTTAAATTGCTTCAAGTATAACAACAGGTACTAACTTCATTTTTTACATTTTTTCTTGTAATCTATAGATTTTCTTTCCCCTTTATCATGTGTGCAACACTTAGGTAGTATATTTGGTAGTTGTGTAGAAAAAATATACAGGGTGATGCAAAATTTCAACCCTTAATAGTATAAAATTATTGTTTGTTCATCAAGAAATAAAGAAAATGCACCATATACCGAGTGCGCTGTATGTAGTTCTGAATGGTACATGTTCTTACTCCTCGGTTGTCATTCGTCATCCATATTGTTATCAGGCAATGAGACATATTATGGGATAAAATCTGTTATATTCTGCAAAAAACAGTTAGAAAGTACCAAATATGATATATACAAGGTAACTTCCCGTCTACGGTAGAGGACTCTGCTTGCACTCACATCATAAAGGGGGCAATGCTCTTCAATTTGAGCTTTATTTCGTTAAAATATGTGCAGAAGTTTCGGAGATATAGCCTTTAGTATATAGTGGTTAGGTGCAATGCACAACAATATAATATATATAAAAATGACATATGTTATATTGTTGAGATGTTACCTAACAACATATTTATACCTTATAGTACAGTTTTGAAGAAAATTGAAGAAAATAGTGTTTGAAGACATACTTTTTCGACTTAAGATGAGTGTCACGTGGTCTCATCAATCCTGCAAGGGTTAAATTGCTTCAAGTATAACAACAGGTACTAACTTCATTTTTTACATTTTTTCTTGTAATCTATAGATTTTCTTTCCCCTTTATCATGTGTGCAACACTTAGGTAGTATATTTGGTAGTTGTGTAGAAAAAATATACAGGGTGATGCAAAATTTCAACCCTTAATAGTATAAAATTATTGTTTGTTCATCAAGAAATAAAGAAAATGCACCATATACCGAGTGCGCTGTATGTAGTTCTGAATGGTACATGTTCTTACTCCTCGGTTGTCATTCGTCAGCCATATTGTTATGAGGCAATGAGACATATTATGGGATAAAATCTGTTATATTCTGCAAAAAACAGTTAGAAAGTACCAAATATGATATATACAAGGTAACTTCCCGTCTACGGTAGAGGACTCTGCTTGCACTCACATCATAAAGGGGGCAATGCTCTTCAATTTGAGCTTTATTTCGTTAAAATATGTGCAGAAGTTTCGGAGATATAGCCTTTAGTATATAGTGGTTAGGTGCAATGCACAACAATATAATATATATAAAAATGACATATGTTATATTGTTGAGATGTTACCTAACAACATATTTATACCAAATAGTACAGTTTTGAAGAAAATTGAAGAAAATAGTGTTTGAAGACATACTTTTTCGACTTAAGATGAGTGTCACGTGGTCTCATCAATCCTGCAAGGGTTAAATTGCTTCAAGTATAACAACAGGTACTAACTTCATTTTTTACATTTTTTCTTGTAATCTATAGATTTTCTTTCCCCTTTATCATGTGTGCAACACTTAGGTAGTATATTTGGTAGTTGTGTAGAAAAAATATACAGGGTGATGCAAAATTTCAACCCTTAATAGTATAAAATTATTGTTTGTTCATCAAGAAATAAAGAAAATGCACCATATACCGAGTGCGCTGTATGTAGTTCTGAATGGTACATGTTCTTACTCCTCGGTTGTCATTCGTCAGCCATATTGTTATGAGGCAATGAGACATATTATGGGATAAAATCTGTTATATTCTGCAAAAAACAGTTAGAAAGTACGAAATATGATATATACAAGGTAACTTCCCGTCTACGGTAGAGGACTCTGCTTGCACTCACATCATAAAGGGGGCAATGCTCTTCAATTTGAGCTTTATTTCGTTAAAAAAAAGTGCAGAAGTTTCGGAGATATAGCCTTTAGTATATAGTGGTTAGGTGCAATGCACAACAATATAATATATATAAAAATGACATATGTTATATTGTTGAGATGTTACCTAACAACATATTTATACCAAATAGTACAGTTTTGAAGAAAATTGAAGAAAATAGTGTTTGAAGACATACTTTTTCGACTTAAGATGAGTGTCACGTGGTCTCATCAATCCTGCAAGGGTTAAATTGCTTCAAGTATAACAACAGGTACTAACTTCATTTTTTACATTTTTTCTTGTAATCTATAGATTTTCTTTCCCCTTTATCATGTGTGCAACACTTAGGTAGTATATTTGGTAGTTGTGTAGAAAAAATATACAGGGTGATGCAAAATTTCAACCCTTAATAGTATAAAATTATTGTTTGTTCATCAAGAAATAAAGAAAATGCACCATATACCGAGTGCGCTGTATGTAGTTCTGAATGGTACATGTTCTTACTCCTCGGTTGTCATTCGTCAGCCATATTGTTATGAGGCAATGAGACATATTATGGGATAAAATCTGTTATATTCTGCAAAAAACAGTTAGAAAGTACGAAATATGATATATACAAGGTAACTTCCCGTCTACGGTAGAGGACTCTGCTTGCACTCACATCATAAAGGGGGCAATGCTCTTCAATTTGAGCTTTATTTCGTTAAAAAAAAGTGCAGAAGTTTCGGAGATATAGCCTTTAGTATATAGTGGTTAGGTGCAATGCACAACAATATAATATATATAAAAATGACATATGTTATATTGTTGAGATGTTACCTAACAACATATTTATACCAAATAGTACAGTTTTGAAGAAAATTGAAGAAAATAGTGTTTGAAGACATACTTTTTCGACTTAAGATGAGTGTCACGTGGTCTCATCAATCCTGCAAGGGTTAAATTGCTTCAAGTATAACAACAGGTACTAACTTCATTTTTTACATTTTTTCTTGTAATCTATAGATTTTCTTTCCCCTTTATCATGTGTGCAACACTTAGGTAGTATATTTGGTAGTTGTGTAGAAAAAATATACAGGGTGATGCAAAATTTCAACCCTTAATAGTATAAAATTATTGTTTGTTCATCAAGAAATAAAGAAAATGCACCATATACCGAGTGCGCTGTATGTAGTTCTGAATGGTACATGTTCTTACTCCTCGGTTGTCATTCGTCAGCCATATTGTTATGAGGCAATGAGACATATTATGGGATAAAATCTGTTATATTCTGCAAAAAACAGTTGTGCATTGCACCTAACCACTATATACTAAAGGCTATATCTCCGAAACTTCTGCACATATTTTAACGAAATAAAGCTCAAATTGAAGAGCATTGCCCCCTTTATGATGTGAGTGCAAGCAGAGTCCTCTACCGTAGACGGGAAGTTACCTTGTATATATCATATTTGGTACTTTCTAACTGTTTTTTGCAGAATATAACAGATTTTATCCCATAATATGTCTCATTGCCTCATAACAATATGGCTGACGAATGACAACCGAGGAGTAAGAACATGTACCATTCAGAACTACATACAGCGCACTCGGTATATGGTGCATTTTCTTTATTTCTTGATGAACAAACAATAATTTTATACTATTAAGGGTTGAAATTTTGCATCACCCTGTATATTTTTTCTACACAACTACCAAATATACTACCTAAGTGTTGCACACATGATAAAGGGGAAAGAAAATCTATAGATTACAAGAAAAAATGTAAAAAATGAAGTTAGTACCTGTTGTTATACTTGAAGCAATTTAACCCTTGCAGGATTGATGAGACCACGTGACACTCATCTTAAGTCGAAAAAGTATGTCTTCAAACACTATTTTCTTCAATTTTCTTCAAAACTGTACTATTTGGTATAAATATGTTGTTAGGTAACATCTCAACAATATAACATATGTCATTTTTATATATATTATATTGTTGTGCATTGCACCTAACCACTATATACTAAAGGCTATATCTCCGAAACTTCTGCACATATTTTAACGAAATAAAGCTCAAATTGAAGAGCATTGCCCCCTTTATGATGTGAGTGCAAGCAGAGTCCTCTACCGTAGACGGGAAGTTACCTTGTATATATACCGAGTGCGCTGTATGTAGTTCTGAATGGTACATGTTCTTACTCCTCGGTTGTCATTCGTCAGCCATATTGTTATGAGGCAATGAGACATATTATGGGTTAAAATCTGTTATATTCTGCAAACAACAGTTAGAAAGTACCAAATATGATATATACAAGGTAACTTCACGTCTACGGTAGAGGACTCTGCTTGCACTCACATCATAAAGGGGGCAATGCTCTTCAATTTGAGCTTTATTTCGTTAAAATATGTGCAGAAGTTTCAGAGATATAGCCTTTAGTATATAGTGGTTAGGTGCAATGCACAACAATATAATATATATAAAAATGACATATGTTATATTGTTGAGATGTTACCTAACAACATATTTATACCAAATAGTACAGTTTTGAAGAAAATTGAAGAAAATAGTGTTTGAAGACATACTTTTTCGACCTAAGATGAGTGTCACGTGGTCTCATCAATCCTGCAAGGGTTAAATTCCTTCAAGTATAACAACAGGTACTAACTTCATTTTTTACATTTTTTCTTGTAATCTATAGATTTTCTTTCCCCTTTATCATGTGTGCAACACTTAGGTAGTATATTTGGTAGTTGTGTAGAAAAAATATACAGGGTGATGCAAAATTTCAACCCTTAATAGTATAAAATTATTGTTTGTTCATCAAGAAATAAAGAAAATGCACCATATACCGAGTGCGCTGTATGTAGTTCTGAATGGTACATGTTCTTACTCCTCGGTTGTCATTCGTCAGCCATATTGTTATGAGGCAATGAGACATATTATGGGATAAAATCTGTTATATTCTGCAAAAAACAGTTAGAAAGTACCAAATATGATATATACAAGGTAACTTCCCGTCTACGGTAGAGGACTCTGCTTGCACTCACATCATAAAGGGGGCAATGCTCTTCAATTTGAGCTTTATTTCGTTAAAATATGTGCAGAAGTTTCGGAGATATAGCCTTTAGTATATAGTGGTTAGGTGCAATGCACAACAATATAATATATATAAAAATGACATATGTTATATTGTTGAGATGTTACCTAACAACATATTTATACCAAATAGTACAGTTTTGAAAAAAATTGAAGAAAATAGTGTTTCAAGACATACTTTTTCGACTTGGGATGAGTGTCACGTGGTCTCATCAATCCTGCAAGGGTTAAATTGCTTCAAGTATAACAACAGGTACTAACTTCATTTTTTACATTTTTTCTTGTAATCTATAGATTTTCTTTCCCCTTTATCATGTGTGCAACACTTAGGTAGTATATTTGGTAGTTGTGTAGAAAAAATATACAGGGTGATGCAAAATTTCAACCCTTAATAGTATAAAATTATTGTTTGTTCATCAAGAAATAAAGAAAATGCACCATATACCGAGTGCGCTGTATGTAGTTCTGAATGGTACATGTTCTTACTCCTCGGTTGTCATTCGTCAGCCATATTGTTATGAGGCAATGAGACATATTATGGTATAAAATCTGTTATATTCTGCAAAAAACAGTTAGAAAGTACCAAATATGATATATACAAGGTAACTTCCCGTCTACGGTAGAGGACTCTGCTTGCACTCACATCATAAAGGGGGCAATGCTCTTCAATTTGAGCTTTATTTCGTTAAAATATGTGCAGAAGTTTCGGAGATATAGCCTTTAGTATATAGTGGTTAGGTGCAATGCACAACAATATAATATATATAAAAATGACATATGTTATATTGTTGAGATGTTACCTAACAACATATTTATACCAAATAGTACAGTTTTGAAGAAAATTGAAGAAAATAGTGTTTGAAGACATACTTTTTCGACTTAAGATGAGTGTCACGTGGTCTCATCAATCCTGCAAGGGTTAAATTGCTTCAAGTATAACAACAGGTACTAACTTCATTTTTTACATTTTTTCTTGTAATCTATAGATTTTCTTTCCCCTTTATCATGTGTGCAACACTTAGGTAGTATATTTGGTAGTTGTGTAGAAAAAATATACAGGGTGATGCAAAATTTCAACCCTTAATAGTATAAAATTATTGTTTGTTCATCAAGAAATAAAGAAAATGCACCATATACCGAGTGCGCTGTATGTAGTTCTGAATGGTACATGTTCTTACTCCTCGGTTGTCATTCGTCAGCCATATTGTTATGAGGCAATGAGACATATTATGGGATAAAATCTGTTATATTCTGCAAAAAACAGTTGTGCATTGCACCTAACCACTATATACTAAAGGCTATATCTCCGAAACTTCTGCACATATTTTAACGAAATAAAGCTCAAATTGAAGAGCATTGCCCCCTTTATGATGTTTGTGCAAGCAGAGTCCTCTACCGTAGACGGGAAGTTACCTTGTATATATCATATTTGGTACTTTCTAACTGTTTTTTGCAGAATATAACAGATTTTATCCCATAATATGTCTCATTGCCTCATAACAATATGGCTGACGAATGACAACCGAGGAGTAAGAACATGTACCATTCAGAACTACATACAGCGCACTCGGTATATGGTGCATTTTCTTTATTTCTTGATGAACAAACAATAATTTTATACTATTAAGGGTTGAAATTTTGCATCACCCTGTATATTTTTTCTACACAACTACCAAATATACTACCTAAGTGTTGCACACATGATAAAGGGGAAAGAAAATCTATAGATTACAAGAAAAAATGTAAAAAATGAAGTTAGTACCTGTTGTTATACTTGAAGCAATTTAACCCTTGCAGGATTGATGAGACCACGTGACACTCATCTTAAGTCGAAAAAGTATGTCTTCAAACACTATTTTCTTCAATTTTCTTCAAAACTGTACTATAAGGTATAAATATGTTGTTAGGTAACATCTCAACAATATAACATATGTCATTTTTATATATATTATATTGTTGTGCATTGCACCTAACCACTATATACTAAAGGCTATATCTCCGAAACTTCTGCACATATTTTAACGAAATAAAGCTCAAATTGAAGAGCATTGCCCCCTTTATGATGTGAGTGCAAGCAGAGTCCTCTACCGTAGACGGGAAGTTACCTTGTATATATACCGAGTGCGCTGTATGTAGTTCTGAATGGTACATGTTCTTACTCCTCGGTTGTCATTCGTCAGCCATATTGTTATGAGGCAATGAGACATATTATGGGTTAAAATCTGTTATATTCTGCAAAAAACAGTTAGAAAGTACCAAATATGATATATACAAGGTAACTTCCCGTCTACGGTAGATGACTCTGCTTGCACTCACATCATAAAGGGGGCAATGCTCTTCAATTTGAGCATTATTTCGTTAAAATATGTGCAGAAGTTTCGGAGATATAGCCTTTAGTATATAGTGGTTAGGTGCAATGCACAACAATATAATATATATAAAAATGACATATGTTATATTGTTGAGATGTTACCTAACAACATATTTATACCAAATAGTACAGTTTTGAAGAAAATTGAAGAAAATAGTGTTTGAAGACATACTTTTTCGACTTAAGATGAGTGTCACGTGGTCTCATCAATCCTGCAAGGGTTAAATTGCTTCAAGTATAACAACAGGTACTAACTTCATTTTTTACATTTTTTCTTGTAATCTATAGATTTTCTTTCCCCTTTATCATGTGTGCAACACTTAGGTAGTATATTTGGTAGTTGTGTAGAAAAAATATACAGGGTGATGCAAAATTTCAACCCTTAATAGTAAAAATTATTGTTTGTTCATCAAGAAATAAAGAAAATGCACCATATACCGAGTGCGCTGTATGTAGTTCTGAATGGTACATGTTCTTACTCCTCGGTTGTCATTCGTCAGCCATATTGTTATGAGGCAATGAGACATATTATGGGATAAAATCTGTTATATTCTGCAAAAAACAGTTAGAAAGTACGAAATATGATATATACAAGGTAACTTCCCGTCTACGGTAGAGGACTCTGCTTGCACTCACATCATAAAGGGGGCAATGCTCTTCAATTTGAGCTTTATTTCGTTAAAAAAAAGTGCAGAAGTTTCGGAGATATAGCCTTTAGTATATAGTGGTTAGGTGCAATGCACAACAATATAATATATATAAAAATGACATATGTTATATTGTTGAGATGTTACCTAACAACATATTTATACCAAATAGTACAGTTTTGAAGAAAATTGAAGAAAATAGTGTTTGAAGACATACTTTTTCGACCTAAGATGAGTGTCACGTGGTCTCATCAATCCTGCAAGGGTTAAATTGCTTCAAGTATAACAACAGGTACTAACTTCATTTTTTACATTTTTTCTTGTAATCTATAGATTTTCTTTCCCCTTTATCATGTGTGCAACACTTAGGTAGTATATTTGGTAGTTGTGTAGAAAAAATATACAGGGTGATGCAAAATTTCAACCCTTAATAGTATAAAATTATTGTTTGTTCATCAAGAAATAAAGAAAATGCACCATATACCGAGTGCGCTGTATGTAGTTCTGAATGGTACATGTTCTTACTCCTCGGTTGTCATTCGTCAGCCATATTGTTATGAGGCAATGAGACATATTATGGGATAAAATCTGTTATATTCTGCAAAAAACAGTTAGAAAGTACCAAATATGATATATACAAGGTAACTTCCCGTCTACGGTAGAGGACTCTGCTTGCACTCGCATCATAAAGGGGGCAATGCTCTTCAATTTGAGCTTTATTTCGTTAAAATATGTGCAGAAGTTTCGGAGATATAGCCTTTAGTATATAGTGGTTAGGTGCAATGCACAACAATATAATATATATAAAAATGACATATGTTATATTGTTGAGATGTTACCTAACAACATATTTATACCAAATAGTACAGTTTTGAAGAAAATTGAAGAAAATAGTGTTTGAAGACATACTTTTTCGACTTAAGATGAGTGTCACGTGGTCTCATCAATCCTGCAAGGGTTAAATTGCTTCAAGTATAACAACAGGTACTAACTTCATTTTTTACATTTTTTCTTGTAATCTATAGATTTTCTTTCCCCTTTATCATGTGTGCAACACTTAGGTAGTATATTTGGTAGTTGTGTAGAAAAAATATACAGGGTGATGCAAAATTTCAACCCTTAATAGTATAAAATTATTGTTTGTTCATCAAGAAATAAAGAAAATGCACCATATACCGAGTGCGCTGTATGTAGTTCTGAATGGTACATGTTCTTACTCCTCGGTTGTCATTCGTCAGCCATATTGTTATGAGGCAATGAGACATATTATGGGATAAAATCTGTTATATTCTGCAAAAAACAGTTGTGCATTGCTCCTAACCACTATATACTAAAGGCTATATCTCCGAAACTTCTGCACATATTTTAACGAAATAAAGCTCAAATTGAAGAGCATTGCCCCCTTTATGATGTGAGTGCAAGCAGAGTCCTCTACCGTAGACGGGAAGTTACCTTGTATATATCATATTTGGTACTTTCTAACTGTTTTTTGCAGAATATAACAGATTTTATCCCATAATATGTCTCATTGCCTCATAACAATATGGCTGACGAATGACAACCGAGGAGTAAGAACATGTACCATTCAGAACTACATACAGCGCACTCGGTATATGGTGCATTTTCTTTATTTCTTGATGAACAAACAATAATTTTATACTATTAAGGGTTGAAATTTTGCATCACCCTGTATACTTTTTCTACACAACTACCAAATATACTACCTAAGTGTTGCGCACATGATAAAGGGGAAAGAAAATCTATAGATTACAAGAAAAAATGTAAAAAATGAAGTTAGTACCTGTTGTTATACTTGAAGCAATTTAACCCTTGCAGGATTGATGAGACCACGTGACACTCATCTTAAGTCGAAAAAGTATGTCTTCAAACACTATTTTCTTCAATTTTCTTCAAAACTGTACTATTTGGTATAAATATGTTGTTAGGTAACATCTCAACAATATAACATATGTCATTTTTTTATATATTATATTGTTGTGCATTGCACCTAACCACTATATACTAAAGGCTATATCTCCGAAACTTCTGCACATATTTTAACGAAATAAAGCTCAAATTGAAGAGCATTGCCCCCTTTATGATGTGAGTGCAAGCAGAGTCCTCTACCGTAGACGGGAAGTTACCTTGTATATATCATATTTGGTACTTTCTAACTGTTTTTTGCAGAATATAACAGATTTTATCCCATAATATGTCTCATTGCCTCATAACAATATGGCTGACGAATGACAACCGAGGAGTAAGAACATGTACCATTCAGAACTACATACAGCGCACTCGGTATATGGTGCATTTTCTTTATTTCTTGATGAACAAACAATAATTTTATACTATTAAGGGTTGAAATTTTGCATCACCCTGTATATTTTTTCTACACAACTACCAAATATACTACCTAAGTGTTGCACACATGATAAAGGGGAAAGAAAATCTATAGATTACAAGAAAAAATGTAAAAAATGAAGTTAGTACCTTTTGTTATACTTGAAGCAATTTAACCCTTGCAGGATTGATGAGACCACGTGACACTCATCTTAAGTCGAAAAAGTATGTCTTCAAACACTATTTTCTTCAATTTTCTTCAAAACTGTACTATTTGGTATAAATATGTTGTTAGGTAACATCTCAACAATATAACATATGTCATTTTTATATATATTATATTGTTGTGCATTGCACCTAACCACTATATACTAAAGGCTATATCTCCGAAACTTCTGCACATATTTTAACGAAATAAAGCTCAAATTGAAGAGCATTGCCCCCTTTATGATGTGAGTGCAAGCAGAGTCCTCTACCGTAGACGGGAAGTTACCTTGTATATATCATATTTGGTGCTTTCTAACTGTTTTTTGCAGAATATAACAGATTTTATCCCATAATATGTCTCATTGCCTCATAACAATATGGCTGACGAATGACAACCGAGGAGTAAGAACATGTACCATTCAGAACTACATACAGCGCACTCGGTATATGGTGCATTTTCTTTATTTCTTGATGAACAAACAATAATTTTATACTATTAAGGGTTGAAATTTTGCATCACCCTGTATATTTTTTCTACACAACTACCAAATATACTACCTAAGTGTTGCACACATGATAAAGGGGAAAGAAAATCTATAGATTACAAGAAAAAATGTAAAAAATGAAGTTAGTACCTGTTGTTATACTTGAAGCAATTTAACCCTTGCAGGATTGATGAGACCACGTGACACTCATCTTAAGTCGAAAAAGTATGTCTTCAAACACTATTTTCTTCAATTTTCTTCAAAACTGTACTATTTGGTATAAATATGTTGTTAGGTAACATCTCAACAATATAACATATGTCATTTTTATATATATTATATTGTTGTGCATTGCACCTAACCACTATATACTAAAGGCTATATCTCCGAAACTTCTGCACATATTTTAACGAAATAAAGCTCAAATTGAAGAGCATTGCCCCCTTTATGATGTGAGTGCAAGCAGAGTCCTCTACCGTAGACGGGAAGTTACCTTGTATATATCATATTTGGTACTTTCTAACTGTTTTTTGCAGAATATAACAGATTTTATCCCATAATATGTCTCATTGCCTCATAACAATATGGCTGACGAATGACAACCGAGGAGTAAGAACATGTACCATTCAGAACTACATACAGCGCACTCGGTATATGGTGCATTTTCTTTATTTCTTGATGAACAAACAATAATTTTATACTATTAAGGGTTGAAATTTTGCATCACCCTGTATATTTTTTCTACACAACTACCAAATATACTACCTAAGTGTTGCACACATGATAAAGGGGAAAGAAAATCTATAGATTACAAGAAAAAATGTAAAAAATGAAGTTAGTACCTGTTGTTATACTTGAAGCAATTTAACCCTTGCAGGATTGATGAGACCACGTGACACTCATCTTAAGTCGAAAAAGTATGTCTTCAAACACTATTTTCTTCAATTTTCTTCAAAACTGTACTATTTGGTATAAATATGTTGTTAGGTAACATCTCAACAATATAACATATGTCATTTTTATATATATTATATTGTTGTGCATTGCACCTAACCACTATATACTAAAGGCTATATCTCCGAAACTTCTGCACATATTTTAACGAAATTAAGCTCAAATTGAAGAGCATTGCCCCCTTTATGATGTGAGTGCAAGCAGAGTCCTCGACCGTAGACGGGAAGTTACCTTGTATATATCATATTTGGTACTTTCTAACTGTTTTTTGCAGAATATAAAAGATTTTATCCCATAATATGTCTCATTGCCTCATAACAATATGGCTGACGAATGACAACCGAGGAGTAAGAACATGTACCACTCAGAACTACATACAGCGCACTCGGTATATGGTGCATTTTCTTTATTTCTTGATGAACAAACAATAATTTTATACTATTAAGGGTTGAAATTTTGCATCACCCTGTATATTTTTTCTACACAACTACCAAATATACTACCTAAGTGTTGCACACATGATAAAGGGGAAAGAAAATCTATAGATTACAAGAAAAAATGTAAAAAATGAAGTTAGTACCTGTTGTTATACTTGAAGCAATTTAACCCTTGCAGGATTGATGAGACCACGTGACACTCATCTTAAGTCGAAAAAGTATGTCTTCAAACACTATTTTCTTCAATTTTCTTCAAAACTGTACTATTTGGTATAAATATGTTGTTAGGTAACATCTCAACAATATAACATATGTCATTTTTATATATATTATATTGTTGTGCATTGCACCTAACCACTATATACTAAAGGCTATATCTCCGAAACTTCTGCACATATTTTAACGAAATAAAGCTCAAATTGAAGAGCATTGCCCCCTTTATGATGTGAGTGCAAGCAGAGTCCTCTACCGTAGACGGGAAGTTACCTTGTATATATACCGAGTGCGCTGTATGTAGTTCTGAATGGTACATGTTCTTACTCCTCGGTTGTCATTCGTCAGCCATATTGTTATGAGGCAATGAGACATATTATGGGATAAAATCTGTTATATTCTGCAAAAAACAGTTAGAAAGTACCAAATATGATATATACAAGGTAACTTCCCGTCTACGGTAGAGGACTCTGCTTGCACTCACATCATAAAGGGGGCAATGCTCTTCAATTTGAGCTTTATTTCGTTAAAATATGTGCAGAAGTTTCGGAGATATAGCCTTTAGTATATAGTGGTTAGGTGCAATGCACAACAATATAATATATATAAAAATGACATATGTTATATTGTTGAGATGTTACCTAACAACATATTTATACCAAATAGTACAGTTTTGAAGAAAATTGAAGAAAATAGTGTTTGAAGACATACTTTTTCGACTTAAGATGAGTGTCACGTGGTCTCATCAATCCTGCAAGGGTTAAATTGCTTCAAGTATAACAACAGGTACTAACTTCATTTTTTACATTTTTTCTTGTAATCTATAGATTTTCTTTCCCCTTTATCATGTGTGCAACACTTAGGTAGTATATTTGGTAGTTGTGTAGAAAAAATATACAGGGTGATGCAAAATTTCAACCCTTAATAGTATAAAATTATTGTTTGTTCATCAAGAAATAAAGAAAATGCACCATATACCGAGTGCGCTGTATGTAGTTCTGAATGGTACATGTTCTTACTCCTCGGTTGTCATTCGTCAGCCATATTGTTATGAGGCAATGAGACATATTATGGGATAAAATCTGTTATATTCTGCAAAAAACAGTTAGAAAGTACCAAATAGGATATATACAAGGTAACTTCCCGTCTACGGTAGAGGACTCTGCTTGCACTCACATCATAAAGGGGGCAATGCTCTTCAATTTGAGCTTTATTTCGTTAAAATATGTGCAGAAGTTTCGGAGATATAGCCTTTAGTATATAGTGGTTAGGTGCAATGCACAACAATATAATATATATAAAAATGACATATGTTATATTGTTGAGATGTTACCTAACAACATATTTATACCAAATAGTACAGTTTTGAAGAAAATTGAAGAAAATAGTGTTTGAAGACATACTTTTTCGACTTAAGATGAGTGTCACGTGGTCTCATCAATCCTGCAAGGGTTAAATTGCTTCAAGTATAACAACAGGTACTAACTTCATTTTTTACATTTTTTCTTGTAATCTATAGATTTTCTTTCCCCTTTATCATGTGTGCAACACTTAGGTAGTATATTTGGTAGTTGTGTAGAAAAAATATACAGGGTGATGCAAAATTTCAACCCTTAATAGTATAAAATTATTGTTTGTTCATCAAGAAATAAAGAAAATGCACCATATACCGAGTGCGCTGTATGTAGTTCTGAATGGTACATGTTCTTACTCCTCGGTTGTCATTCGTCAGCCATATTGTTATGAGGCAATGAGACATATTATGGGATAAAATCTGTTATATTCTGCAAAAAACAGTTGTGCATTGCTCCTAACCACTATATACTAAAGGCTATATCTCCGAAACTTCTGCACATATTTTAACGAAATAAAGCTCAAATTGAAGAGCATTGCCCCCTTTATGATGTGAGTGCAAGCAGAGTCCTCTACCGTAGACGGGAAGTTACCTTGTATATATCATATTTGGTACTTTCTAACTGTTTTTTGCAGAATATAACAGATTTTATCCCATAATATGTCTCATTGCCTCATAACAATATGGCTGACGAATGACAACCGAGGAGTAAGAACATGTACCATTCAGAACTACATACAGCGCACTCGGTATATGGTGCATTTTCTTTATTTCTTGATGAACAAACAATAATTTTATACTATTAAGGGTTGAAATTTTGCATCACCCTGTATATTTTTTCTACACAACTACCAAATATACTACCTAAGTGTTGCACACATGATAAAGGGGAAAGAAAATCTATAGATTACAAGAAAAAATGTAAAAAATGAAGTTAGTACCTGTTGTTATACTTGAAGCAATTTAACCCTTGCAGGATTGATGAGACCACGTGACACTCATCTTAAGTCGAAAAAGTATGTCTTCAAACACTATTTTCTTCAATTTTCTTCAAAACTGTACTATTTGGTATAAATATGTTGTTAGGTAACATCTCAACAATATAACATATGTCATTTTTATATATATTATATTGTTGTGCATTGCACCTAACCACTATATACTAAAGGCTATATCTCCGAAACTTCTGCACATATTTTAACGAAATAAAGCTCAAATTGAAGAGCATTGCCCCCTTTATGATGTGAGTGCAAGCAGAGTCCTCTACCGTAGACGGGAAGTTACCTTGTATATATCATATTTGGTACTTTCTAACTGTTTTTTGCAGAATATAACAGATTTTATCCCATAATATGTCTCATTGCCTCATAACAATATGGCTGACGAATGACAACCGAGGAGTAAGAACATGTACCATTCAGAACTACATACAGCGCACTCGGTATATGGTGCATTTTCTTTATTTCTTGATGAACAAACAATAATTTTATACTATTAAGGGTTGAAATTTTGCATCACCCTGTATATTTTTTCTACACAACTACCAAATATACTACCTAAGTGTTGCACACATGATAAAGGGGAAAGAAAATCTATAGATTACAAGAAAAAATGTAAAAAATGAAGTTAGTACCTGTTGTTATACTTGAAGCAATTTAACCTTTGCAGGATTGATGAGACCACGTGACACTCATCTTAAGTCGAAAAAGTATGTCTTCAAACACTATTTTCTTCAATTTTCTTCAAAACTGTACTATTTGGTATAAATATGTTGTTAGGTAACATCTCAACAATATAACATATGTCATTTTTATATATATTATATTGTTGTGCATTGCACCTAACCACTATATACTAAAGGCTATATCTCCGAAACTTCTGCACATATTTTAACGAAATTAAGCTCAAATTGAAGAGCATTGCCCCCTTTATGATGTGAGTGCAAGCAGAGTCCTCGACCGTAGACGGGAAGTTACCTTGTATATATCATATTTGGTACTTTCTAACTGTTTTTTGCAGAATATAACAGATTTTATCCCATAATATGTCTCATTGCCTCATAACAATATGGCTGACGAATGACAACCGAGGAGTAAGAACATGTACCACTCAGAACTACATACAGCGCACTCGGTATATGGTGCATTTTCTTTATTTCTTGATGAACAAACAATAATTTTATACTATTAAGGGTTGAAATTTTGCATCACCCTGTATATTTTTTCTACACAACTACCAAATATACTACCTAAGTGTTGCACACATGATAAAGGGGAAAGAAAATCTATAGATTACAAGAAAAAATGTAAAAAATGAAGTTAGTACCTGTTGTTATACTTGAAGCAATTTAACCCTTGCAGGATTGATGAGACCACGTGACACTCATCTTAAGTCGAAAAAGTATGTCTTCAAACACTATTTTCTTCAATTTTCTTCAAAACTGTACTATTTGGTATAAATATGTTGTTAGGTAACATCTCAACAATATAACATATGTCATTTTTATATATATTATATTGTTGTGCATTGCACCTAACCACTATATACTAAAGGCTATATCTCCGAAACTTCTGCACATATTTTAACGAAATAAAGCTCAAATTGAAGAGCATTGCCCCCTTTATGATGTGAGTGCAAGCAGAGTCCTCTACCGTAGACGGGAAGTTACCTTGTATATATACCGAGTGCGCTGTATGTAGTTCTGAATGGTACATGTTCTTACTCCTCGGTTGTCATTCGTCAGCCATATTGTTATGAGGCAATGAGACATATTATGGGATAAAATCTGTTATATTCTGCAAAAAACAGTTAGAAAGTACCAAATATGATATATACAAGGTAACTTCCCGTCTACGGTAGAGGACTCTGCTTGCACTCACATCATAAAGGGGGCAATGCTCTTCAATTTGAGCTTTATTTCGTTAAAATATGTGCAGAAGTTTCGGAGATATAGCCTTTAGTATATAGTGGTTAGGTGCAATGCACAACAATATAATATATATAAAAATGACATATGTTATATTGTTGAGATGTTACCTAACAACATATTTATACCAAATAGTACAGTTTTGAAGAAAATTGAAGAAAATAGTGTTTGAAGACATACTTTTTCGACTTAAGATGAGTGTCACGTGGTCTCATCAATCCTGCAAGGGTTAAATTGCTTCAAGTATAACAACAGGTACTAACTTCATTTTTTACATTTTTTCTTGTAATCTATAGATTTTCTTTCCCCTTTATCATGTGTGCAACACTTAGGTAGTATATTTGGTAGTTGTGTAGAAAAAATATACAGGGTGATGCAAAATTTCAACCCTTAATAGTATAAAATTATTGTTTGTTCATCAAGAAATAAAGAAAATGCACCATATACCGAGTGCGCTGTATGTAGTTCTGAATGGTACATGTTCTTACTCCTCGGTTGTCATTCGTCAGCCATATTGTTATGAGGCAATGAGACATATTATGGGATAAAATCTGTTATATTCTGCAAAAAACAGTTAGAAAGTACCAAATAGGATATATACAAGGTAACTTCCCGTCTACGGTAGAGGACTCTGCTTGCACTCACATCATAAAGGGGGCAATGCTCTTCAATTTGAGCTTTATTTCGTTAAAATATGTGCAGAAGTTTCGGAGATATAGCCTTTAGTATATAGTGGTTAGGTGCAATGCACAACAATATAATATATATAAAAATGACATATGTTATATTGTTGAGATGTTACCTAACAACATATTTATACCAAATAGTACAGTTTTGAAGAAAATTGAAGAAAATAGTGTTTGAAGACATACTTTTTCGACTTAAGATGAGTGTCACGTGGTCTCATCAATCCTGCAAGGGTTAAATTGCTTCAAGTATAACAACAGGTACTAACTTCATTTTTTACATTTTTTCTTGTAATCTATAGATTTTCTTTCCCCTTTATCATGTGTGCAACACTTAGGTAGTATATTTGGTAGTTGTGTAGAAAAAATATACAGGGTGATGCAAAATTTCAACCCTTAATAGTATAAAATTATTGTTTGTTCATCAAGAAATAAAGAAAATGCACCATATACCGAGTGCGCTGTATGTAGTTCTGAATGGTACATGTTCTTACTCCTCGGTTGTCATTCGTCAGCCATATTGTTATGAGGCAATGAGACATATTATGGGATAAAATCTGTTATATTCTGCAAAAAACAGTTGTGCATTGCTCCTAACCACTATATACTAAAGGCTATATCTCCGAAACTTCTGCACATATTTTAACGAAATAAAGCTCAAATTGAAGAGCATTGCCCCCTTTATGATGTGAGTGCAAGCAGAGTCCTCTACCGTAAACGGGAAGTTACCTTGTATATATCATATTTGGTACTTTCTAACTGTTTTTTGCAGAATATAACAGATTTTATCCCATAATATGTCTCATTGCCTCATAACAATATGGCTGACGAATGACAACCGAGGAGTAAGAACATGTACCATTCAGAACTACATACAGCGCACTCGGTATATGGTGCATTTTCTTTATTTCTTGATGAACAAACAATAATTTTATACTATTAAGGGTTGAAATTTTGCATCACCCTGTATATTTTTTCTACACAACTACCAAATATACTACCTAAGTGTTGCACACATGATAAAGGGGAAAGAAAATCTATAGATTACAAGAAAAAATGTAAAAAATGAAGTTAGTACCTGTTGTTATACTTGAAGCAATTTAACCCTTGCAGGATTGATGAGACCACGTGACACTCATCTTAAGTCGAAAAAGTATGTCTTCAAACACTATTTTCTTCAATTTTCTTCAAAACTGTACTATAAGGTATAAATATGTTGTTAGGTAACATCTCAACAATATAACATATGTCATTTTTATATATATTATATTGTTGTGCATTGCACCTAACCACTATATACTAAAGGCTATATCTCCGAAACTTCTGCACATATTTTAACGAAATAAAGCTCAAATTGAAGAGCATTGCCCCCTTTATGATGTGAGTGCAAGCAGAGTCCTCTACCGTAGACGGGAAGTTACCTTGTATATATCCTATTTGGTACTTTCTAACTGTTTTTTGCAGAATATAACAGATTTTATCCCATAATATGTCTCATTGCCTCATAACAATATGGCTGACGAATGACAACCGAGGAGTAAGAACATGTACCATTCAGAACTACATACAGCGCACTCGGTATATGGTGCATTTTCTTTATTTCTTGATGAACAAACAATAATTTTATACTATTAAGGGTTGAAATTTTGCATCATCCTGTATATTTTTTCTACACAACTACCAAATATACTACCTAAGTGTTGCACACATGATAAAGGGGAAAGAAAATCTATAGATTACAAGAAAAAATGTAAAAAATGAAGTTAGTACCTGTTGTTATACTTGAAGCAATTTAACCTTTGCAGGATTGATGAGACCACGTGACACTCATCTTAAGTCGAAAAAGTATGTCTTCAAACACTATTTTCTTCAATTTTCTTCAAAACTGTACTATTTGGTATAAATATGTTGTTAGGTAACATCTCAACAATATAACATATGTCATTTTATATATATTATATTGTTGTGCATTGCACCTAACCACTATATACTAAAGGCTATATCTCCGAAACTTCTGCACATATTTTAACGAAATTAAGCTCAAATTGAAGAGCATTGCCCCCTTTATGATGTGAGTGCAAGCAGAGTCCGCGACCGTAGACGGGAAGTTACCTTGTATATATCATATTTGGTACTTTCTAACTGTTTTTTGCAGAATATAACAGATTTTATCCCATAATATGTCTCATTGCCTCATAACAATATGGCTGACGAATGACAACCGAGGAGTAAGAACATGTACCACTCAGAACTACATACAGCGCACTCGGTATATGGTGCATTTTCTTTATTTCTTGATGAACAAACAATAATTTTATACTATTAAGGGTTGAAATTTTGCATCACCCTGTATATTTTTTCTACACAACTACCAAATATACTACCTAAGTGTTGCACACATGATAAAGGGGAAAGAAAATCTATAGATTACAAGAAAAAATGTAAAAAATGAAGTTAGTACCTGTTGTTATACTTGAAGCAATTTAACCCTTGCAGGATTGATGAGACCACGTGACACTCATCTTAAGTCGAAAAAGTATGTCTTCAAACACTATTTTCTTCAATTTTCTTCAAAACTGTACTATTTGGTATAAATATGTTGTTAGGTAACATCTCAACAATATAACATATGTCATTTTTATATATATTATATTGTTGTGCATTGCACCTAACCACTATATACTAAAGGCTATATCTCCGAAACTTCTGCACATATTTTAACGAAATAAAGCTCAAATTGAAGAGCATTGCCCCCTTTATGATGTGACTGCAAGCATAGTCCTCTACCGTAGACGGGAAGTTACCTTGTATATATACCGAGTGCGCTGTATGTAGTTCTGAATGGTACATGTTCTTACTCCTCGGTTGTCATTCGTCAGCCATATTGTTATGAGGCAATGAGACATATTATGGGATAAAATCTGTTATATTCTGCAAAAAACAGTTAGAAAGTACCAAATATGATATATACAAGGTAACTTCCCGTCTACGGTAGAGGACTCTGCTTGCACTCACATCATAAAGGGGGCAATGCTCTTCAATTTGAGCTTTATTTCGTTAAAATATGTGCAGAAGTTTCGGAGATATAGCCTTTAGTATATAGTGGTTAGGTGCAATGCACAACAATATAATATATATAAAAATGACATATGTTATATTGTTGAGATGTTACCTAACAACATATTTATACCAAATAGTACAGTTTTGAAGAAAATTGAAGAAAATAGTGTTTGAAGACATACTTTTTCGACTTAAGATGAGTGTCACGTGGTCTCATCAATCCTGCAAGGGTTAAATTGCTTCAAGTATAACAACAGGTACTAACTTCATTTTTTACATTTTTTCTTGTAATCTATAGATTTTCTTTCCCCTTTATCATGTGTGCAACACTTAGGTAGTATATTTGGTAGTTGTGTAGAAAAAATATACAGGGTGATGCAAAATTTCAACCCTTAATAGTATAAAATTATTGTTTGTTCATCAAGAAATAAAGAAAATGCACCATATACCGAGTGCGCTGTATGTAGTTCTGAATGGTACATGTTCTTACTCCTCGGTTGTCATTCGTCAGCCATATTGTTACGAGGCAATGAGACATATTATGGGATAAAATCTGTTATATTCTGCAAAAAACAGTTAGAAAGTACCAAATAGGATATATACAAGGTAACTTCCCGTCTACGGTAGAGGACTCTGCTTGCACTCACATCATAAAGGGGGCAATGCTCTTCAATTTGAGCTTTATTTCGTTAAAATATGTGCAGAAGTTTCGGAGATATAGCCTTTAGTATATAGTGGTTAGGTGCAATGCACAACAATATAATATATATAAAAATGACATATGTTATATTGTTGAGATGTTACCTAACAACATATTTATACCAAATAGTACAGTTTTGAAGAAAATTGAAGAAAATAGTGTTTGAAGACATACTTTTTCGACTTAAGATGAGTGTCACGTGGTCTCATCAATCCTGCAAGGGTTAAATTGCTTCAAGTATAACAACAGGTACTAACTTCATTTTTTACATTTTTTCTTGTAATCTATAGATTTTCTTTCCCCTTTATCATGTGTGCAACACTTAGGTAGTATATTTTGGCTAGTT
>NW_027656598.1:0-77177 GCF_964235325.1 Thermobia domestica
TCTTGTATTTACCCTTGCACTTCCATGGTCGTCGCCATCTTTAAGCCCATAATACCTTGCGTTTACTGGCATCAACGCTCAGCCGCCATCTTAGAAATTTTTCTTTTAATTTTTTCCCACCATTATATTTTCATGTTTTTCTCTCTTTTTACCCACCACACTTCTGCTGTATATTTTGATAACTCTTCCTCGTTATATTTCAATCACCCTGTACCAAATGAACCCTAATTTTAAATCTTAACATTTCAAATTTCCACCCCCCCTCATGGTCCTACTCACATCCATAACCTCCTTATTCTTAACAATTATACCCCTTCAACCCTCACAGTACGCAGCTTGTTTGAAGCCAAGAAGATTCCACAACTTTATGAAGAGAAGAAGAGGACACCAATTCTTCTCCATACTGCAATTTGGATGGACCCGGACCAAGAACTTCTCAATATGACAACACTTAGCATCAGACCCGCCCACCAGTTTTAACTATAATCTCCAGTTTTCTCACCTGATTTATCAGCCAATACGTCAGCTCCATAACCATGCTGATATCCCTTATTTGATTTTATTTTTTATTTTTTTTCTCCAACTCACAAACACGAAAGCTAAAAGTAAACGAAAAATATCATTGTTCCTCCACTCAAAAGAAGATGGACGATTCTTCAAGATGGCTGCTAGCGTCATCTTTTCCCCTCCCTCTCAGACAACGGATATCAAGAAGTTTGATTTGTGCTGCCAACTTGTGGCCACCTTGCCAGTGATTCTTCTCAAACTACAAGGCCACGTACATTCCCAGAATTGCGTTATCTTCAGAACACTGAACCAGTGAAGATGTTCAATTCTGCTGACCAAAGTGTTTTTCAAGTTCACTAAACAATTACACGTGCTTTTCCATATGTTTTGCTGACATCAAGTGTCATTAGCTACATTCGAAACATAGAATGTTATTCAGTGCTTTATGTGTTTATGTGCAGTGTTTGGTTAACGATTTCTTTTGTGTGAGATTTATTTTCCTTTTTTTTTTAAATGAGATACTGAAAAACTGATATTCAGTAATTTTTTTTCCTTGTTTTTGTTTGTTGCTACTGTGTACTTCATGTATTTTATTTATCGTATACTGACGTTAATCAAAACAATATATACAGTCTATTTTCAAAATAGTGGTTACGACGATGCGAGTTTTCTTTAAAACCGCATGTCTAAGTTTAGCGGTGGGAGTGTGAAGAGACTAATATTTATTGACTTTCGTTGATCTCCCACAAAATCATTTATTCTTTAAGACATCTTCAGACTTATCTTCGGTATTGTGAGATTATTCTTTTTTTTCTTTTTTTCCTAATTTCATAAAGCCATCTCTTATGTGTCGAAGAACGCTAGTTATTCGGATGTCTTAGTTTATGAAATTCATGTATGTCTGAGAATTTAGTCTACGTTTCTCTTCCGTAATTTTGTGTTTTCGTGGCTAAATCGTGGAAGTGTTTGTTTATGTTATATAATGTATTATGTCAATGTGTATTTTATGTAATAAAGCTGAGAGAGCTCCTTTCCTAACTATCTGTCCATCTCTGACGTCATGAGTACCTGTTGGGACGAAAACATCTCATCTACACGTGTCTGGAGTCAGCAGGATTACCAGAAGATCTTTGTCTTTAAATACTCCCTCCATTCCGGAAACAGGGAGTCACACGGAGCCTTTGGAGATACACGGAGCCTTCGAAGTCTCACGGAACCTTTGGAGTCGCTTGGAGACTTTGGAGTCGGTCATCGAGGACTATAGTCGCGAAGTTATCAAAAGACAGTCAACGGAGTCGGTTCGGGGAGTGCACGGCAGTCAATCGAGCACTTTGGGAGTAATTTGGAAAACAAACCGAACAGTTTATAATTCGGTACCCGACATATTGAACACCAGGCGAACAACAGGAGGAAGCCCAGCAGAGAAGATGAAGCTACAGGTACTGTGACGTCAGTTTTCTTCCTTTCTCTTCCTCACCTCTCTCCTACCCTCACTCTCTCCAGAAAAAGTTAAAATTCTTATTTTTACTTCTTTTAAAATCAGACGGGTGTCTTCCGGTCCCAGGACTCGTTCTACCCTTGAGAAACATCCCAATAATCTCACTTTGACGACACAGCTTTCTTTGAAAATACTTTTCAAATTAAGCTCCCGTAAAATGGTAGAGATGCTGGATCTTTCTTAGTAATATCTATTTTTATTTCCCCCCCGTAAAAGTAGGAGCTACAGGTTTAGAATTATCAAAATTAGCAATGTATGAATTCCATTATAATATAATGAAACCTCGATATGGAGGTAAGATTAGTATTACTTACATGGATACTGACTCTTTCATTTTCTACATTAAAACCGACGATATTTATAAAGATATAAAAGACAAGAACGAGTATTTTGATACTTCTAATTATGCGGAAAATCCTGCTTTATATAACACAAAAAATAAACACGTTTTGGGTAAAATGAAGGATGAATTAAGTGGAGTTCCTATCATTGAATATGTTGGTTTACGAGCAAAAAATTATGCAATAAAAACTGATGAAAATAAAGAATTGAAAAATGTAAATAGATCAAGAAAAATGTACATAAAGAACAAATTACGTTTGACGATTATAAATCATGTCTATTTCAAAACGAAACGATTCATAAAACACAATTTTAATTAAAAGTAAATATCACAATTTAACAACAAATCAGGTAACAAAACCAGCGTTAGATCTGTATGACGACAAAAGATAAATTTTAAATTGTAATATACATACTGTTCCTTGGGGGTATCATAATAAAGATTTAACATGTGAGATTTGTATATTGTAAATATATTTTAGTTTTTGTACATATATTAGTGTAATAGTATTGATAAAAAAATATGTCACAATCAGTTCGAGAACAAATAGTTGCAGAATTACATAAAGGTGCAAGACGAAACTATCCTCGAATAATCGTTATAACGAAAGGAATTCATGATTTATGGCAAGCTGATTTAGTTGAAATGAATAGTGGAAAATTGAAAGGCCTAGAAACATTATTCGAAAATACAATTATTTATTAACTGTGATAGACACATTCTCTAAATATGCTTGGGGTATTCCTGTGAAAAATAAAATTGGGAAATAAATTACACAAGCATTTATAACAGTACTGAGAAAAGCAAACAAAAGCCCCAAATTTTTACAACTGACAATGGTCGAGAATTTTATAATTCAGAGTTTCAGAAAGTGATGAACCAAAATAACATTAAACATTATTCCACGTACAGTGATGTGAAAGGAAGTATTATTGAAGGATTTAATAGAACATTACGTCATTTAATGTGGAGACAATTTACACTGCACGGAAATTATAAATGGATTCGAATTCTGCCGGAATTACTACATAAATATAATAATACTATTCATTCCACTATTAAAATGAAACCTATCGGCGCTATTAAAAGAGAAAAAAACATCTATAAAAGTTGGCAATTTTCCTTTTTTAGCTTCATTTGAGGGAATATTTTGCTCTTCTTCATTCGAAAAATTAATGTTCTTTTCTCGTATATATTTTACAGAGATATACCTATCAAACATTTATATGGAGATAAACTGTAAGTGGGCCTTTAGATGAATGTAAAATTATTAGATTATTAATTTTAAAGTTGGTACTTGTCCTTTTTCAGCTTTATTTGAGGGAATATTTTGCTCATCTTTTACCGAAAAATTATTGTTCTTTCCTCGTACATATTTTATGGAGATATACCTATCCCACTTTTATATGTTAATAAAGTGTAAGTAAGGACCCTGTAGTTTAATATAAAATTATTAGATTATTAATTTCTAAGTTGGCAATTTTCCATTTTTTTAGCTTCATTTGAGGGAATATTTTGCTCATCTTTACCCGAAAAATTAGTGTTCTTTCCTCGTATATATTTTATAGAGATATATAAAGACCACTTTTATCTGGTGATAAAAAGTAAGTGGGGACCCTGCAGACGAATATAAAATTATTAGATTATTAATTTTAAAGTTGGCAATTTTCCTTTTTTAGATTCATTTGAGGGAATATTTTCTCATCTTTATCCGAAAAATTAGTGTCCTTTCCTCGTAAATATTCTATAGAGATATACCTATCGCACGTTTATATGGTGATAAAGTGTACATGGTGACCCTGTAGATGAATATAAAATTATAAGATTATTATTGTTGGCACTGCACGTTTTTCAGCTTTATTTGAGGGAATATTTTGCTCATCTTTATCCGAAAGATTTGTGTTATTTCCTCGTACATATTTTATAGAGATATATATAGCCCACTCTAGTATGATGATAAAGTGTAAGTGAGGACTCTGTAGATGAATATAAAATTATTAGATTATTAAATTTAATGTTGGCAATTTTCCTTTTTTTAGCTTCATTTGAGGGAATATTTTGCTCATTTTATCCGAAAAATTAGTGTTCTTTCCTCGTACATATTTTATAGAAATATATATATATCCCACTTTTATATGGTTATAAGCTTTAAGTGGGGACCCTGTAGATGAATGTAAAATTATCAGATTTTTTATTTTAAAGTTGGCACTGGTCGTTTTTCAGCTTTATTTGAGGGAATATTTTGCTCATTTTTATCCGAAAAATTTGTGTTTTTCCTCGAACATATTTTATAGAGATATATATATCCCACTTTTATATGGTGATAAGCTGTAAGTGGGGACTTTGTAGATGAATGTAAAATTATTTGATTTTTTATTTTAAAGTTGGCACTGGTCGTTTCTAAGCTTTATTTGAGGGAATATTTTACTCATCTTTATCGGAAAAATTAGTTCTTTCCTCGTACATATTTTATAGAGGTACATATAGCTCACTTTTATATGGTGATAAAGTGTAAGTGGGCACCCTGTAGATGAATATAAAATTATTAGATTTTTAATTTTTAAACATGGCACTGGTCGTTTTTCAGCTTCATTTGAGGGAATATTTTCTCATCTTTATCCGAAAAATTAGCGTTCTTTCCTCGTACATATTTTATAGGGATATATATAGCCCACTTTTATATGGTGATAAAGTGTAAGTGGGGACCCTGTAGATGAATATAAAATTACTAGTTTATTTATTTTAAAGTTGGCAATTTTCTTTTTTTAGCTTCATTTAAGGGAATATTTTGCTCACCTTTATCCGAAAAATTAGTGTTCTTTTCTCGAATATATTTTATAACGATATACCTATCCCACTTTTATATGGAGATAAACTGTAAGTGGGCCTTTAGATGAATGTAAAATTATTAGATTATTAATTTTTTAAGTTGACACTGGTGGTTTTTCAGCTTTATTTCAGGGAATATTTTGCTCATCTTTATCCGAAAAATTAGTGTTCTTTCTTCGTACATATTTTATGGAGATATACCAATCCCACTTTGAAATGGTGAAAAAGTGTAACTGGGGACACTGTAAATGAATATAACATTATTAGATTATTAATTTGAAAGTTGGCAATTTTCCTTTTTTTAATTTCATTTGAGGGATTATTTTGCTCATCTTTATCCGAAAAATTAGTGTTCTTTCTTCGTATATATTTTATAGAGATATACCTATCCCAATTTTATATGGTGATAAACTGTAAGTGAAGGTCCTGTAGATGAACATAAAATTATTAGATTATTAATTTTAAAGTTATCAATTTTTTACCTTCATTTGAGGCAATATTTTCTCATCTTTAACCGAAAAATTAGTGTTTTTCCTCGTACAAATTTTATAGAGATATACTTATCCCACTTTTATATGGTGATAAAGTGTAAGTAAGGACCCTGTAGATTAATATAAAATTATTAGATTATTAATTTCAAAGTTGGCAATTTTCCTTTCTTTAGCTTCATTTGAGGGAATAATTTGCTCATCTTTAACCGAAAAATTAGTGTTCTTTCCCCGTACATATTTTTAGATATATATATATATATATATATATATATATATATATATATATATATATATATATATAGCCCACCTTTATATAGTGATACACTGTAAATGGGGACCCTGTAGATGAAAATAACGTTATCAGATTATTAATTTTAAAGTTGGCACTGGTCGTTTTTCAGCTTTATTTGAGTGAATATTTTGCTCATTTCTATCCGAATAATTCGTGTTCTTTCCTCGTACATATTTTATAAAGATATATATAGCCCACTTTTATATGGTGATAAAGTGTAAGTGGAGACCCTGTAGATGAATATAAAATTATTAATTTTTAAAGTTGGCACTGGTCGTTTTTCAGCCTTATTTGAGGGGATATTTTGCTCATCTTTATCCGAAAAATTAGTGTTTCTTCCTCGTACATATTTTATAGAGTTATGTATAGCCAACTTTTTTATGGTGATAAATTGTAAGTGGAGACACTGTAGACGAACGAAAAATTATTAGATTTTTAATTTTAAAGTTGGCACTGGTCGTTTTTCAGCTTTATTTGAAGGAATATTTTGCTCATTTTTATCCGTAAAACTTGTGTTCTTTCCTCGTACATATTTTATAGAGATATATATAACCCGCTTTTATATGGTGACAAAGTGTAAATGGGGACCTGTAGATGAAGATAAAATTATTAGATTATTAATTTTAAAGTTGGCACTGGTGGTTTTTCAGCTTCATTTGAGGGAATATTTTTCTCATCTTTATCCGAAAAATTAGTGTTTTTTCCTCGTACATATTTTATGGAGATATACCTATCCCACTTTTATATGGTGATAAAGTGTAAGTGAGGACTCCGTAGATGAATATAAAATTATTAGATTATTAATTTTTAAAGTTGGCACTGGTCGTTTTTCAGCTTCATTTGAGGGAATATTTTCTCATCTTTATCCGAAAAATTAGCGTTCTTTCCTCGTACATATTTTATAGGGATATATATAGCCCACTTTTATATGGTGATAAAGTGTAAATAAGGACCATGTAGATGAATATAAAATTATTAGTTTATTTATTTTAAAGTGGGCAATTTTCCTTTTTTAGCTTCATTTGAGGGAATATTTTGCTCACCTTTATCCGAAAAATTAGTGTTCTTTTCTCGTATATATTTTATACAGATATACCTATCTTACTTTTATTTGGAGATAAACTGTAAGTGGGCCTTTAGATGAATGCAAAATTTTTAGATTATTAATTTTTGAAGTTGGCACTGGTCGTTTTTCAGCTTTATTCGAGGGAATATTTTTCTCATCTTTATCCGAAATATTAGTGTTCTTTCCTCGTACATAATTTATGGAGATATACCTATCCCACTTTTATATGGTGATAAAGTGTAAGTAAGGACCCTGTAGATGAATATAAAATTTTAGATTATTAATTTTAAAGTTGGCATTTTTTTTTTAGTTTCATTTGGGGGAATATTTTGCTCATCTTTATCCGAAAATTAGTGTTCTTTCTTCGTATATATTTTATAGAGATATACCTATCCGAATTTTATATGGTGATAAACTGTAAGTGGAGGCCCTGTAGATGAATATAAAATTACTAGATTATAATTTTAAAGTTGGCAATTTTCCTTTTTACCTTCATTTGAGGCAATATTTTCTCATCTTTAACCGAAAAATTAGTTTTTTTTCCTGGTACATATTTTTTAGAAATATACCTATCCCACTTTTATATGGTGATAAATGCAAGTGGTGACCCTTAGATGAATATAAAATTATTAGATTATTAATTTTAAAGTATGCACTGCTCGTTTTTTTGCTACATTTAAGGGTATATTTGGCTCATATTTACCCGAAAAATTAGTGTTCTTTCCTCGTACATATTCTATAGGCATATACCTATCCCACTTTTATATAGGCGATAAGGTGTAAGTAGGAACACTCTAGATGAACATAAAATTATTAGATTATTAATTTTAAAGTTGGCAATTTTCCATTTTTCAGCTTCATTTGAGGGAATATTTTGCTCATCTTTAACCGAAAAATTAGTGTTCTTTCCCCGTACATATATATATATATATATATATATATATATATATATATATATATATATATATAGCCCACATTTATATGGTTATACACTGTCAATGGGGACCCTGTAGATGAAAATAACATTATCAGATTATTAATTTTAAAGTTGGCAGTGGTCGTTTTTTTTTGCTTCATTTGAGGGTATATTTTGCTCATCTTTATCCGAAAAATTAGTATTTTTTCTACGTACATATTTTATAGAGATATATATAGCCCACTTTTATATGGTGATAAAGTGTAAGTGGCGACTCTCTAGATGAATATAAAATTATTAATTTCTAAAGTTGGCACTGGCCTTTTTCCAGCTTCATTTGAAATAATTATTTGCTCATCTTTATCCGAAAAATTAGTGTTTCTTCCTCGTACATATTTTATAGAGATATATATAGCCCGCTTTTATATGGTGATAAAGTGTAAGTGTAGACCCTGTAGATGAACGAAAAATTATTAGATTTTTTATTTTAAAGTTTCCACTGGTCTTTTCCCAGCTTCATTTGAAAGAATTATTTGCTCATCTTTATCCGAAAAATTAGTGTTCTTTCTTCGTTCATATTTTATGGAGATATACCAATCCCACTTTTATATGGTGATAAAGTGTAAGTGGGGACCCTGTACATTAATATAAAATTATTAGATTATTAATATTAAAGTTGGCGCTGGTCGTTTTTCAGCTTTATTTGATGGAATATTTTGCTCATCTTTACCCGATAAGTTATTGTTCTTTCCCCGTATATATTTTGTAGAAATATATATAGAACACTCTTATGTGGTGATAAAAAATAAGAGAGGACCCTGTAGACGAACTTAAAATTATTACATTATTAATTTTAAAGATGGCAATTCTCCTTTTTCTAGCTTCATTTGAGGGAATATTTTGCTCATCTTTAACAGAAAAATTAGTGCTCTATCCCCGTACATATTTTTAGATATATATATATAGCCCACCTTCATATGGTGATACACTATAAATGGGGACCCTGTAGATGAAAATAACATTATCAGATTATTAATTTCAAAGTTGGCACTGGTCGTTTTTCAGCTTTATTTGAGAAAATATTTTGCTCACCTTTATCTGAAAAATTTGTTCTTTTCTCGTATATATTTTACAGAGATATACCTATCCCACTTTTATATGGAGATAAACTGTAAGTGGGCTTTTAGATGAATGTAAAATTATTAGATTATTAATTTTAAAGTTGGTACTGGTCGTTTTTCAGCTTTATTTGAGGGAATATTTTGCTAATTTTTATCCGAAAAATTACTATTCTTTCCTAGTACATATTTTATACAGATATTATAGCCCACTTTTATATGGCGATAAAATGTAAGCGAAGACTCTGTAGATGGATGAAAAATTATTAGATTTTTAATTTTAAAGTTGGCACTGCACGTTTTTCAGCTTTATTTGAGGGAATATCTTGCTCATCTTTATCGGAAAAAATAGTGTTATTTTCGTACATATTTTATAGAGAAATGTATAGCCCACTTTTATATGGCGATAAAGTATAAGTGAGGACCCTGTGGATGAATATAAAATTATTAGTTTATTTATTTTAAAGTTGGCAAATTTCCTTTTTTTTTGCTTCATTTGAGGGTATATTCTGCTCACCTTTATCCGAAAAATTGTTGTTCTTTTCTCGTATATATTTTATAGAGATATACCTATCCCACATTTATATGGAGATAAACTGTAAGTGGGCCTTTAGATGAATGTAAAATTATTAGATTATTAATTTTTGAAGTTGGCACTGGTCGTTTTTTAGCTTTATTGGAGGGAATATTTTTCTCACCTTTATCCGAAATATTAGTGTTCTTTCCTCGTACATAATTTATGGAGATATACCTATCCCACTTTTATATGGTGATAAAGTGTAAATGAGGACCCTCTAGATGAATATAAAATTATTAGATTATTAATTTTAAAGTTGGCATTTTTCCTTCTTTTTAGTTTCATTTGAGGGAATATTTTGCTCATCTTTATCCGAAAAGTTAGTGTTCTTTCTTCGTATATATTTTATAGAGATATACCTATTACAATTTTATATGTTGATAAACTGTAAGTGGAGGCCCTGTAGATGAATATAAAATTATTAATTTTTAAAGTTGGCACTGGTCGTTTTTCAGCCTCATTTGAGGGAATATTTTCCTCATCTTTATCGGAAAAATTAGTGTTCATTCCTCGTACATATTTTATAGAGTTATGTATAGCCAACTTTTTATGGTGATAAACTGTAAGTGGAGACACTGTAGACGAATGAAAAATTATTAGATTTTTAATTTTAAAGTTGGCACTGGTCGTTTTTCAGCTTTATTTGAGGGAATTTTTTGCTCATTTTTATCCGAAAAACTTGTATTTCCTCGTACATATTTTAAAGAGATATATATAGGCCACTTTTATATGATGATAAAGTGTAAATGGGGACCTGTAGATGAATATAAAATTATTAGATTATTAATTTTTAAAGTTGGCACTGGTCGTTTTTCATCTTCATTTGAGGGAATATTTTGTTAATCTTTGTCGGAAAAATTAGTGTCCTTTCCTCGTACATATTCTAAAGAGATATACCTATCCCACTTTTATATGGTAATAAAGTGTAAGTGAAGTCCCTGTAGGCGAATATAAAATTATTAGATTAATTATTTTAAAGTTGGCAATTTTCCATTTTTTAGCGTCATTTGAAAGAATATTTTGCTCATCTTTTTCTGAAAAGTTAGTGTTGTTTCCTCGAATATATTTTATAGAGATATACCTATCCCACTTTCATATGGTGATAAACTGTAAGTGGAGACCCTGTAGATGAATATAAAATTATTAGATTATTAATTTTTAAAGTTGGCACTGGTAGTTTTTCAGCTTTATTTGATTGAATATTTTGCTCATCTTTATCCGAAAAATTAGTGTTCTTTCCTCGTACATATTTTATAGAGATATATATAGCCCACTTTAATATGATGATAAAGTGTAAGTAGGGACTCTTTAGATGAATATAAATATATTATATTATTGAATTTAATGTTCGCAATTTTCCTTTTTTTAGCTTCATTTGAGGGAATATTTTGCTCATCTTTATCCGAAAAATTAGTGTTCTTTCCTCGTATATATTTTATAGAGCTCTACCTATCCCACTTTTATATGGTGATAAAGTGTAAGTGAAGTCGCTGTGGGTGAATATAAAATTATTAGATTAATTATTTTAAAGTTGGCAATTTTCCTTTCTTTAGTTTCATTTGAGGGAATATTTTGCTCATCTTTATCCAAAAAATTAGTGTTTTTTCGTCAAATATATTTTATAGAGCTATACCTATCCCACTTTTATATGGTGATAAAGTGTAAGTGAAGTCGCTGTGGGTGAATATAAAATTATTAGATTAATTATTTTAAAGTTGGCAATTTTCCTTTCTTTAGTTTCATTTGAGGGAATATTTTGCTCATCTTTATCCAAAAATTAGTGTTTTTTCGTCGAATATATTTTATAGAGATATACATATCCCACTTTTATATGGTGATAAACTGTAAGTGGAGACCCTGCAGATGAATATAAAATTATTAGATTATTAATTTTAAAGTTGGCACTGGTCGTTTTTCAGCTTCTTTTGAGGGAATATTTTTCTCATCTTTATCCGAAAAATTAGTGTTCTTTCTTCGTAGGTATTCTAGAGAAATAAACCTAGCCCACTTCTATATGGTGACAAAGTGCAAGTGGTGACCCTGTAGATGAATATAAAATTATTAGATTATTAATTTTAGAGATGCACTGCACGTTTCTCAGTTTTATTTGAGGGAATATTTTGCTCATCTTTATCCGAAAAATTGGTGTTCTTTTTTCGTATATATTTTATAGAGAGGTATATAGCCCACTTCAATATGATGATAAACTGTAAGGGGAGACCCTGTAGATGAATATAAAATTTTTAGATTATAATTTTAAAGTTCGTACTGGTCGTTTATCAGCTTCATTTGAGGGAATATTTTGTTCATGTGTATCCGAAAAATTAGTGTTCTTTCCTCGTACATATTCTATAGGGATATACCTATCCCACTTTTATATAGGTGATTAGGTATAAATAGGAACACTCTAGATGAACATAAAGTTATTAGATTATTAATTTTAAAGTTGGCAATTTTCCTTTTTTCAGCTTCATTTGAGGGAATATTTTGAGCATGTTTATCCGAAAAATTAATGTTCTTTCCTCGTAGGTATTCTATAGAGATATACCTATCCCACGTTTATATAGTGATAAAGTGTAAGTGGTGACCCTGTAGATGAATATAAAATTATTAGATTATTAAAGTTGGCACTGGTCGTTTTTCAGCTTAATTTGAGGGAATATTTTCTCATCTTTATCCGAAAAATTAGCGTTCTTTTTTCGTGCATATTTTATAGGGATATATATAGCCCACTTTTATATGGTGATAAAGTGTAAGTGGGGATCCTGTAGATGAATATAAAACTATTACTTTATTTATTTTAAAATTAGCAATTTTCCTTCTTTAGCTTCATTTAAGGGAATATTTTGCTCACCTTTATCCGAAAAATGAGTGTTCTCTTCTCGTATATATTTTATACAGATATACCTATCCCACTTTTATATGGAGATAAACTGTAAGCGTTCTTTTAGGTGAATGTAAAATTATTAGATTATTAATTTTGAAGTTGGCACTGGTCGTTTTTCAGCTTTATTAGAGGGAATATTTTGCTCATCTTTATCCGAAATATTAGTGTTCTTTCCTCGTTCATAATTTATGGAGATATACCTATCCCACTTTTATATGGTGATAAAGTGTAAGTGAGGACCCTGTAGATGAATATAAAATTACTAGATTATTAATTTTAAAGTTGGCATTTTACTTTCTTCTTAGGTTCATTTGAGGGAATATTTTGCACATCTTTAACAAAAAAATTAGTGTTCTTTCCGTGTACATATTTTTAGATATATATATGTATATAGCCCACGTTTATATGGTGATACACTGTAAATAGGGACCCTATAGATGAAAACAACATAATCAGATTATTTATTTTAAAGTTGGCACTGGTCGTTTTTTTGCTTCATTTGAGGGTATATTTTGCTCATCTTTATCCGAAAAGTTAGTATTCTTTCTACGTACATATTATATAGAGATATATATAGCCCACTTTTATATGGTGATAAGGTGTAAGTTGGGACCCTCTAGATGAATATAAAATTATTAGTTTTCAAATTTGGCACTGGTCGTTTTCCAGCTTCATTTGAAAGAATTATTTGCTCATCTTTATCCGAAAAATTAGTGTTTCTTCCTCGTACACATTTTATAGAGATATATATAGCCTGCTTTTATATGGTGATAAAGTGTAAGTGAAGACCCTGTAGATGAATGAAAAATAATTAGACTTTTAATTTTAAAGTTGGCACTGGTCGTTTTTCAGCTTTATTTGAGGGAATATTTTACTCATTTTTATCCGAAAAATTTGTGTTTCTTCCTCGTACATATTTTATGGAGATATACCTATCCCACTTTTATATGATGATAAAAGGTAAGTGGGGACCCTGTACATTAGTATAAATTTATTAGATTATTAATATTAAAGTTCGCACTTGTCGTTTTTCAGCTTCATTTGAGGGAATATTTTGATCATCTTTATCGAAAAATTAGTGTTCTTTCCTAGTAGATACGATATAGAGATATACCTATCGCACGTTTATATGGTGATAAAGTGTAAGTGGTGACCCTGTAGATGAAAATAAAATATTAGATTATTAAAGTTGACACTGCACGTTTTTCAGCTTTATTTGAGGGAATATTTTGCTCATCTATATCCAAAAAATTAGTGTTCTTTCCTCGTACATATTTTATGGAGATATACCTATCCCACTTTTATATGGTGATAAGCTGTAAGTGGGGACCCTGGATATGAATGTAGAATTATTTGATTTTTTATTTTAAAGTTGGCACTGGTCGTTTCTCAGCTTTATTTGAGAGTATATCTTGCTCATCTTTATCGGAAAAAAATAGTGTTAATTACTCGTACTTATTTTATAGAGAAATGTATAGCCCACTTTTATATGATGATAAAGTACAAGTGAAGACCCTGTAGATGAACATACAATTATTAAATTATTAATTTTTAAAGTTGGCACTTGTCGTTTTTCAGCTTCATTTGAGGGAATATTTTCTCATCTTTATCCGAAAAATTAGTGTTCTTTCCTCGTACATATTCTATAAGGATATACCTATCCCACTTTTATATAGGTGATAAGCTGTAAGTAGGAACACTCTAGATGAACATAAAATTATTAGATTATTAATTTTAAAGTTGGCAATTTTCCTTTTTTTAGCTTCATTTGACGGAGTATTTTGCTCATCTTTAACCGAAAAATAAGTGTTCTTTCCACGTACAAATTTTTAGATATATATATATATATATAGCGCACTTTTGTATGGTGATACACTGTAAATGGGGACCCTGTAGATGAAAATAACATTATCAGATTATTAATTTTAAAGTTGGCACTGGTCGTTTTTCAGCTTTATTTGAGGGAATATTTTACTAATTTATATCCGAAAAATTTGTGTTTTTTCCTCGTACATATTTTATGGAGATATACCTACCCCACTTTTATATGGTGATAAAGTGTAAGTGGGGACCCTGTACATGAGTATAAAATTATTAGATTATTAATATTAAGGTTCGCACTGGTTGTTTTTCAGCTTCATTTGAGGGAATATTTTGATCATCTTTATCCGAGAAATTAGTGTTCTTTCATCGTACATATTTTATAGAGATATATATAGCCCACTCTAATATGATGGTAAAGTGTAAGTGGGGACTCTGTAGATGAATATAAAATTATTAGATTATTAAATTTAATGTTGGCATTTTTCCTTTTTTCAGCTTCATTTGAGAGAATGTTTTGCTCATCTTTATCGGAAAAATTAGTGTTCTTTCCTCGTACATACGTTATAGAGATATATATAGCCCACTTTTATATGGTGATAATGTGTAAGTGAGGACCCTGTAGATGAATATAAAATTATTAGATTATTAATTTTTAAAGTTGGCACTGGTCATTTTTCAGCTTTATTTGAGGGAATATTTTCTCATCTTTATCCTAAAAATTAGCGTTCTTTTTTCGTGCATATTCTATAGGGATATATATAGCCCACTTTTATATGGTGAAAAGTGTAAGTGGGGATACTGTAGATGAATATAAATTTATTACTTTATTTATTTTAAAATTGGCAATTTTCCTTTTTTTAGCTTCATTTAAGGGAATATTTTGCTCACCTTTATCCGAAAAATTAGTGTTCTCTTCTCGTATATATTTTATAGAGATATACCAATCCCACTTTTATATGGAGATAAACTGTAAGCGGGCCTTCTGATGAATGTAAAATTATTAGATGATTAATTTTTGAAGTTGGCACTGGTCGTTTTTCAGCTTTATTTGAGGGAATATTTTGCTCATCTTTATCCGAAATATTAGTGTTCTTTTCTCGTTCATAATTTATGGAGATATACCTATCCCACTTTTATATGGTGATAAAGTGTAAGTGAGGACCCTGTAGATGAATATAAAATTACTAGATTATTATTTTTAAAGTTGGCATTTTTTTAGGTACATTTGAGGGAATATTTTGCTCATCTTTAACCGAAAAATTAGTGTTCTTTATATAAGCTCACCGATATATATAGCTCACTCTAATATGATGGTAAAGTGTAAGTGGGGACTCTGTAGATGAATATAAAATTATTAGATTATTAAATTTAATGTTGGCAATTTTCCTTTTTTCAGCTTCATTTGAGAGAATGTTTTCCTCATCTTTATCGGAAAAATTAGTGTTCTTTCCTCGTACATATGTTATAGAGATATATATAGCCCTCCCCGATAAACACCACCTTTACGAAGACACTTATGTGTCGGGTGGGGAGGATTGAGTGTTACAGTGAAATTTAGAGCTGTGTCGGTGGTAGTTCACTACCAGAAGGGCCACCCCTACCGAATTGGTCTAAATGGTGTAGCCAGACGAAGAGTGTTCTGGGAGAAGGCAGCAGTTCTCCAGTAGCCAAGTTCGCGGAAATCATAGTGATTGGTACGGCAACTTGGACATTAGTCCCAGGCGTGGTCAGAGTGACTTTAACGGCTGGGATACTGCGGGGTGGAAGGCAACGGGAAACCACCACTCTATTTTCCCTAGTTTGCTAGCAGCGAAAAGAGAACATGAACAATGGTCTTTCGCAGGTCAAAATGTAGTTCCGGAGGTAAAATATCCCCCCATTCGGATCTCCGGGAGGGGGATGGCTTGGGAAGGACTATTGGACGAGAAAGTAATAATGGGGGGAAGACAAACAGAGAAAGAAAGACAAGGAAGAGCAAAAGATTTAGGATAGGGACATGGAACGTACGTACTATGTTACAGGAAGAAAATTAGAAAATCTTAAAGAAGAAATGAAACAAAATAAATTAGATTTGGTAGGAGTTTGTGAAGTTAGATGGGAAGGTAATGGGGTATTGAACAGCGAAGGATATAGAATGTTTTACTCAGATAATGAAAAGGGCGGTCATAATGGCGTAGGAATAATTCTTGGAAAGCGCTTAAAGGAGAAGGTAGTGAAAGTAGAATTCATTGATGATAGAGTTATGATGTTAAGACTTAAAGGGAAAACGAAGGATCTAGTGGTGATACAGACATATGCACCGACGACTTCGCATGCAAATGAAGAAGTAGAGGAAACTTATGAGAAAATAGAAGAAATTATAGATAGGGAGAAGAAGGGTGCATGCATAATTCTAATGGGAGATTTCAATGCAGTTGTGGGAGAAAAACAGGAAGGTAGTATCGTAGGCAAATATGGTTTAGGCGAAAGAAATGAAAGGGGAGAGGGACTGGTGAATTTCTGTAGACAGAATTCACTAGTAATTGGGAACACTTGGTTCAATCAGCACAAGAGAAGAAGATATACATGGAAATCACCAATAGACGGCGGAAGATATCAGATAGACTACGTTATGATTCAGGACAGGTATCGGAATAGCTTAAAGAACGCGAAGACCCTTCCCGGGGCTGATATTTTCTCTGATCATAATCTTGTGCTGGCCAAAGTAGATATTCAACTGAAAAATGTAGGCAGAAGAAAAGTAGGTAACAAAGTGTTGAATACTGAAAAGTTGAAAAACGAGGAAATTAGAAATCTTTTCGCTGAAAAATTCGAAGAAAAATGTTCAAACGAGGAAAGGATAGGCGCAGGTAGTAACGCACGGTGGGAACATATTAAACGTTGCTTACAGCAGGCTGCAGAAGAAGCAGTAGGTTACCGCGAACACAAAACTGCTAAGAAACCATGGGTTACAGAGCAGATGTTGCAGAAAATGAGGGAGAGGAAGATGTGGAAACAGGTTGATACAGAAGAGGGCAGAAAGATGTACAGAAAGTTAAATAATGAATTACGAAGAGAAACAGACAAAGCGAGGGAAGAGTTTTACAAAAGAAAATGCGAGGACATAGAAGAATTAGAAAGAGTTGGGAAATATGAGGAAATGTACAAGGAGGTGAAATCTATGGAATTTCGGAGGAAACAAGGGAGTATCATGATGGCAGTAGAAAATAAGAATGGGAAGGTAGTCAGCGAGAGAAATGAGGTCATAGGAAGGTGGAAAGAATAGGTTGAAGACTTATATGAGAGTAGGGATAGACCGTGTAGCCTAAATGTTGAAGTGGAAAATGAAGTAGGCGAGGATGATAAAGGATTTAGTATCTTCGGGATGAGTTTGAAAAGGCTATATCTGAGATTAGGAATGGAAAGGCAACAGGAATAGATAACATACCAATTGAATTCATTAAAAATATAGGAGACAAGGGAAAGAAAGAATTGTGGCGACTATGCAATGAAATATATGAAACAGGAGAATGGCCAAGAGACTTTCTGAAAACGATCATGATACCGATGGCTAAGAAATCGAACCCAAAGAGATGTGAGGATTATAGAACTATTAGTCTCATATCTCATGCAGCTAAAATTCTGCTCCGAATACTGAACAGAAGATTATATGGAAAACCAAATAAAGATGTTGAGGAAGAGCAGTTCGGGTTCAGAAGAGGCAAGGGCACAAGAGATGCTATTGGATTATTAAGGGTGATCGGTGAAAGATTTATAGAAAAAGGGAAAGAGGTGTATGTTGTATTTATTGATCTAGAAAAGGCTTTTGACCGCGTGAATTGGGAATTGTTGGGAGTTCTAAAAAAGATAGGGTTGAAATGGAAAGATAGAAGACTCATAAGAAACTTATACATGAACCAACAAGTAAGTGTTAGGATAGGGAAAGAACTGACGGAAGAGAGTGCAATTGGAAGGGGAGTTCGACAAGGATGCTGCCTCTCGCCAACACTGTTTAATGTCTATCTAGAAGAGATAGTGAAAAAGAGCCTACATGATGATGATGGCATTTCGGTAGGAGGAAGAATGATTAGATGCATAAGATTTGCAGACGATATGGCGCTTGTTGCAGAATCTGAAAAGAAAATCAATAAAATGTTAGAAAAAATGAGAAGGGGCTTTGAAGAATATGGGATGAAAATAAATGTTAGAAAGACAAAAGCCATGGTGATTGGAACGAAGGGGTCTATGTCAAATATGAAAGTAGGAGGGGAGAAAATAGAACAAGTGAATAGTTTTCGGTACCTGGGTAGTGTTCTTAGTAATGACATGAAATGCGAACGTGAAATAAAAGCAAGGATAGGAATGGCGAAAGAAGCCTTTAAAAGAAAGAAAAGTCTGTTTTGTGGGACCTTGAACAAAGAGTTGAGAAAAAGACTCATAAAATGCTTCGTGTGGAGTGTTGTGCTATATGGGGCGGAAACGTGGACATTGCGTAACGGTGACGAAAAGCGACTGGAAGCCTTCGAAATGTAGGTGTGGAGAAGAATGGAAAGAAATAGCTGGGTAGAGCGGAAAACGAATGAGAGTGTGTTAGAAATGGTGGGTGAGAAAAGAACACTTTTAGATATTATTAGGAAGAGGAAGAGAAACTGGCTGGGACATTGCCTAAGAAAAGATTGTATCATGAGGGACGTCCTAGAGGGTATGGTGGCGGGAAAGAGAGGGAGGGGGCGAAAGAGACTACAATTAATGGATGATATTAAAACAGAAAGATCATACGCGAAGACGAAAAGGTTAGCGGAGGATCGTGGAGCATGGGAGCTTCTCAGCTGCGGCAAGTGACCTGCCAAGAAAGGCAGAAAACCTATGATGATGATGATGATTTATATGGTGATAAAGTGTAAGTGAGGACCCTGTAGATAAATATAAAATTATTAGAATATTAATTTTTAAATTTGGCACTGGTCGTTTTTCAGCTTTATTTGAGGGAATATTTTCTCATCTTTATCCGAAAAATTAGCGTTCTTTCCTCGTACATATTTTATAGGGATATATATAGCCCACTTTTATATGGTGATAAAGTATAACTGGGGACCCTGTAGATGAATATAAAATTATTAGTTTATTTATTTTAAAGTTGGCAATTTTCCTCTTTATAGCTTCATTTGAGGGTATATTTTGCTCACCTTTATCCGAAAAATTAGTGTTCTTTTCTCGTATATATTTTATAGAGATATACATATCCCACTTTTATATGGAGATAAACTGTAAGTGGGCCTTTAGATGAATGTAAAATTATTAGATTATTAATTTTTCAAGTTGGCACTGGTCGTTTTTCAGCTTTATTTGAGGGAATATTTTTCTCATCTTTATCCGAAATATTAGTGTTTTTTCCTCGTACATAATTTATGGAGATATACCTATCCCACTTTTATATGGGGATAAAGTGTAAGTGAGGACCCTGTAGATGAATATAAAATTATTAGATTATTAATTTTAAAGTTGGCATTTTTCCTTTTTATAGTTTCATTTGAGGGAATATTTTGCTCATCTTTATCCGAAAAATTAGTGTTCTTTCTTCGTATATATTTTATACAGATATACCTATCAAAATTTTATATGGTGATAAACTGTAAGTGGAGGCCCTGTAGTTGACTATAAAATTATTAGATTATAATTTTAGAGTTGGCCATTTTCCTTTTTTACCTTCATTTGAAGCAATATTTTCTCATCTTTAACCGAAAAATTAGTGTTTCTCCTCGTACATATTTCATAGAAATATACCTATCCCACTTTTATATTGTGATAAAGTGCAAGTGGTGACCCTTAGATTAATATAAAATTATTAGATTATTAATTTTAAAGTATGCACTGCTCCTTTTTTTGCTTCATTTGAGGGTATATTTGGCTCATCTTTACCCGAAAAATTAGTGTTCTTTCCTCGTACATATTCTATAGGTATATACCTATCCCACCTTTATATAGGTGATAAGGTGTAAGTAGGAACACTCTAGATGAACATAAATTTATTAGATTATTAATTTTAAAGTTGGCAATTTTTTTAGCTTCATTTGAGGGAATATTTTGCTCATCTTTAACGGAAAAATTAGTGTTCTTTCCCCGTACATATTTTTATATATATGTATATATATAGCCCACCTTTATCTGGTGATACACTGTAAATAGGGACCCTGTAGATGAAAATAACATTATCAGATTATTAATTTTAAAGTTGGCACTGGTCGCTTTTTGCTTCATTTGAGGGTATGTTTTACTCATCTTTATCCGAAAAATTAGTATTCTTTCGAGATATATGAGATATATATAGCCCACTTTTATATGGTGATAAACTGTAAGTGGGGACCCTGTAGATGAATATAAAATTATTAGATTATTAATTTCATACTTGGCAATTTTCCTTTCTTTAGCTTCATTTGAGGGAATATTTTCCTCATCTTTACCCGAAATATTAGTGTTCGTTTCTCGTACATATTTTATAGAGATATATATAGCCCACTTTTATATGGTGATAAACTGTAAGTGGGGACCATGTAGATGAATATAAAATTATTAGATTATTAATTTTAACGTTGGAAATTTTCCTTTTTTTAGATTCATTTGAGGGAATATTTTGCCCATCTTTATCCGAAAAATTAGTGTTTTTTTCTCGTACATATTTTATACAGATCTATATAACCCACTTTTATATGGTGATAAACTGTAAGTTGGGACCCTGCAGATGAACGTAAAATCATTAGATTATTAATTTTAAAGTTGACACTGGTCGTTTTTCACCTTTATTTGAAGGAATATTTTGCTTATCTTTATCCGAAAAATTAGTGTTCTTTTCTCGTACATATTTTATAGAGAAATATATATCCCACCTTTATTTTGTGATACACTGTAAGTGGGAACCCTGTAGATCAATGTAAAGTTATTCGATTTTTAATTCTAAAGTTGGCACTGGTCGTTTTGCAGCTTTATTAGAGGGAATTTATTACTAATCCTTATCTGAAAAATTAGTGTTCTTTCCTCGTACATATTTTATACAGATAGATATAGCCGACTTTTATATGGCGATAAACTGTAAGTTGGGACCCTGTAGATGAATGTCAAATTATTAGTTAATTTATTTTAAAGTTGGCAAATTTTTCATTTTAGCTTTATTTGAGGGAATATTTTGCTCATCTTTATCCGAAAAATTAGTGTTCTTTTCTCGTACATATTTTATAGAGATACACCTATCCCACTTTTATATGGTGATAAGCTAATTTGGGATCCAGTAGATGAATGTAAAATTATTAGATTATTAATTTTAAAGTTGGCACTGGTCGTTCTTCAGTTTTATTCGCGGGAAAATTTTGCTCATCTTTATCCGAAAAATTAGTGTTATTTCCTCGTACATATTTTATAGAGATATACATATACCACTTTTATATGGTGATAAACTGAAAGTGGGGACCCGGTAGATGATTATAAAATTATTAGATTATTAATTTTAAAGTTGGCAATTTTCCTTTTTCACCTTCATTTGAGGCAATATTTTGCTAATCTTTAACCGAAAAATTAGTGTTCTTTCCCAGTACATATTTTATAGAGAAATATATAGCCCACCTTTATATGGTTATACGCTGGAAGTGGGAACCCTGTAGATGAATATAAAAATATTAGATTATTATTTTTAGTTGGCACTGCTCCTTTTGCAGCTTTATTTGAGGGAATATATTGCTCATCTTTATCCGAAAAATTAGTGTTCTTTCCTCGAACATATTTTATAGCGATATACCTACCCCACTTTTATATGGTGAAAAACTATAAGTAGGGACCTTGTAGATGAATGTAAAATTATTAGATTATTAATTTTAAAGTTGGCACTGGTCGTTTTTCAGCTCCATTTAAGGGAATATTTTCTCATCTTTATCCGAAAAATTAGCGTTCTTTTCTCGTACATATTTTATAGGGATATATATAGACCACTTTTATATGGTGATAAAGTGTAAGTGGGGACCCTGTAGATGAATATAAAATATTTAGTTTATTTATTTTAAAGTTGGCAATTTTCCCTTTTTAGCTTCATTTGAGGGAATATTTTGCTCATCTTTATCCGAAAAATTAGTGTTCTCTCCTCGTACATAATTTACAGAAATATACATATCCCACTTTTATGTGGGGATAAACTGTAAGTGTGCCTTTAGATGAATGTAAAATTATTAGATTATTAATTTTTGAAGTTGGCACTGGTCCTTTTTCACCTTTATTTGAGGGAATATTTTGCTCATTTTTATCCGAAATATTAGTGTTCTTTCCTCGTACATAATTTATGGAGATATACCTATCCCACTTTTATATGGTGATAAAGTGTAAGTGAGGACCCTCTAGATAAATATAAAACTTAGATTATTAATTTTAAAGTTGGCAATTTTCCTTTTTTTAGCTTCATTTGAGGGAATATTTTGCTCATCTTTAACAGAAAAATTACTGTTCTTTCCTCGTACATATTCTAAAGAGATATACCTATCACACTTTTATATGGTAATAAAGTGTAAGTGGGGACCATGTAGATGGATATAAAATTATTAGATTATTAATTTTAAAGTTGGCAATTTTCTTTTTATTTAGCTTCATTTGAGGGAATATTTTCCTCATCTTTATCTGAAAAATTAGTGTTTTTTCCTCGTACATATTTTATGGAGATATACCAATCCCACTTTTATATGGTGGTAATGTGTAAGTGGGGCCCTGTAGATGATTATAAAATTATTAAATTATTAATTTTAAGTTGGAAATTTTCGTTTTTTTAGCTTCATTTTAGGGAATAATTTGCTCATCTTTATCCGAAAAATTAATGTTCTTTGCTCGTATATATTTTATAGAGATATATATAGCCTACTTTTATATGGTGATAAACTGTAAGTGGGGACCCTGTAGATGAATATAAAATTATTAGATTATTAATTTCATAGTTGGCAATTTTCCTTTCTTTAGCTTCATTTGAGGGAATATTTTCCTCATCTTTACCCGAAATATTAGTGTTCGTTTCTCGTACATATTTTATAGAGATATATATAGCCCACTTTTATATGGTGATAAACTGTAAGTGGGGACCATGTAGTTGAATATAAAATTAGTAGATTATTAATTTTAAAGTTGGCACTGGTCGTTCTTCAGTTTTATTCGCGGGAAAAATTTGCTCATCTTTATCCGAAAAATTAGTGTCCTTTCCTCGTACATATTTTATAGAGATATACATATCCCACTTTTATATGGTGATAAAGTGAAAGTGGGGACCCGGTAGATGATTATAAAATTATTAGATTATTAATTTTAAAGTTGGCAATTTTCCTCTTTCACCTTCATTTGAGGCAATATTTTGCTAATTTTTAACCGAAAAATTAGTGTTCTTTCCCCGTACATATGTTATAGAGAAATATATATCCGACCTTTATATGGTGATACACTGTAAGTGGGAACCTTTAGATGAATGTAAAGTTATTCGGTTATTAATTCTAAAGTTGCCACTCGTCGGTTTTCAGCTTCATTTAAGCGAATATTTTGCTCATCTTTATCCGAAAAATTAGTGTTCTTTCCTCGTACATATTTTATAGAGATATGAACAGCCCACCTTTATATGGTGATAAAGTGCAAGTGGAGACTCTGTAGATGATATAACATTATTAGATTATTAATTTTAAAGTTGGCAATTTTCCTTTTTTTAGTTTCATTTGAGGGAATATTTTGCTCATCTTTTTCCGAAAAATTAGTGTTCTTTCCCAGTACATATTTTATAGAGAAATATATAGCCCACCTTTATATGGTTATACGCTGTAAGTGGGAACCCTGTAGATGAATATAAAAATATTAGATTATTATTTTTAGTTGGGACTGCTCCTTTTGCAGCTTTATTTGAGGGAATATATTGCTCATCTTTATCCGAAAAATTAGTGTTCTTTCCTCGAACATATTTTATAGCGATATACCTACCCCACTTTTATATGGTGAAAAACTATAAGTAGGGACCTTGTAGATGAATGTAAAATTATTAGATTATTAATTTTAAAGTTGGCACTGGTCGATTCTCAGCTTTATTTGAGGGAATACTTATCTCATTTTTGTCCGAAAAATTAGTGTTCTTTCCTCGTACATATTTTATAGAGATATATATAACCCACTTTAATATGATGATAAAGTGTAAGTGGGGACTCTGAAGATGAATATAAAATTATTAGATTATTAATTTTAAAGTTGGCAATTTTCCTTATTTAGCTTCATTTGAGGGAATATTTGGAACATCTTTATCCGAAAAATTAGTGTTTTTTCCTCGAATATATTTTATAAAGATATACATATCCCACTTTTATATGGTGATAAACTGTAAGTGGAGGCCCTGTGGATGAATATAAAATTACTAGATTATTAATTTGAAAGTTGGCACTGCACGTTTCTCATCTTTATATGAGGGAATATTTTGCATATCTTTATCCGAAAAATTAGTGTTCTTTCCTCGTACATCTATATATATAAAAGAGAACGCACAAAATCCTTTGTCCGCTCATCACGCTAATACGGCTGAACCGATTTCTTTCATTTTTGGGGGGTTGTTAGGATTTGGACCCTAGATGGTTTTTATCATATCACTTTAATTTTCAATTACCAGTGTCTTGAGATAATTGACCAATCAGGTGTCAATACGTAAAAAAAATCCTTTGTCCGCTCATCACGCTAATACGGCTGAACCGATTTCTTTCATTTTTGGGGGGTTGTTAGGATGTGGACCCTAGATGGTTTTTATCATATCACTTTAATTTTCAATTACCAGTGTCTTGAGATAATTGACCATTCAGGTGTCCATACGTACAAATCCTTTGTTATTAGTTCATCATAGGTATAAAAATAAACCTATTTATATGCAACCCGCATGACCCTGTGACTCGGCGGGTTAACATAACTGACAGGCGCTATAAATCACTTGAAAGCGAAAAAGTAAAAATTATCTAAGTAACAAAGTTTATTGCGTTCCGGGATGACCGCAGCGAAGCGGGGCGGGTTGGGGTGACCGCAGCGAAGCGGGGCGGGTTAACATAAATGACAGGCGCTATAATGTTAACATTTACTGCAATCTTCTATGGTTTTTATCATATCACTTGAAAGCGAAAAAGTAAAAATTATCTAAGTAACAAAGTTTATTGCGTTCCGGGGTGACCGCAGCGAAGCGGGGTGAACGCTGCTAGTATTTTATAGAGAGATATATAGCCCAATTTTTTATGATGATAAACTGTAAGTGAAGACCCTGTAGATGAATGAAAAATTATTAGATTTTTAATTTTAAACTTAGCACTGGTCGTTTATCAGCTTTCTTTGAGGGAATATTTTGCGCATTTTTATCCGAAAAATTGTTGTTTTCTCGTTCATATTTTACAGAGATATAGACAGCCCACTCTTATATGGTGATAAAGTGTAAGTGGGGACCTGTAGATGAATATAAAATTATTAGATTATTAATTTTAAAGTTGGCACTGTTCGTCTTTCACCTTCATTTGAGGGAACATTTTGCTCATCTTTATCAGAAAATTTAGTGTTCTTTCCTCGTAGGTATTCTATAGAGATGTACCTATCGCACGTTTATATGGTGATAAAGTGTTAGTGGTGACCTTGTAGATGAATATAAAATTATTAGATTGTTAAAGTTGGCACTTCACGTTTTTCAGCTTTATTTGAGGGAATATTTGGCTCATCTTTATCCGAAAAATTAGTGTTCTTTCCTCGTACTTATTTAAAAGAGATATATATAGCCCACCTTAATATGATGATAAAGTGTAAGTGGGGACTCTGTAGATGAATAAAAAATTATTAGATTATTAAATTTAATGTTCGCAATTTTCTTTTCTTTAGCTTCATTTCAGGGAATATTTTACTCATCTTTATCCCAAAAATTATTGTTCTTTATTCGTACATATTTTATGGAGATATACCTATCTCACTTTTGTATGGTGATAAAGTGTAAGTAAGGTCCCTGTAGATTAATATAAAAATATTAGATTATTAATTTCAAAGTTGGCAATTTTCCTTTTTTAGCTTCATTTGAGGGAATATTTTGCTCATCTTTACCCGAGAAATTACTGTTCTTTCCTCGTATATATTTTATAGAGATATATATAGCGCACTTTTATCTGGTGATAAACAGTAAGTGGGGACCCTGTAGACGAAATAAAATTATTACATTATTAACTTTAAAGTTGGCACTGGTCGTTCTTCAGTTTTATTTGAGGGAAAATTTTGCTCATCTTTATCCGAAAAATTAGTGTTCTTCCCTCGTCCATATTTTATAGAGATATACCTATCCCACTTTTATATGGTGATAAAGTATAAGTGGGGACTCTGTAGATGAATATAAAATTATTAGATTATTAAATTTAATGTTGGCAATTTTCCTTTTTTTAGCTTCATTCGAGGGAATATTTTGCTCATTTTATCCGAAAAATTAGTGTTCTTTCCTCGTACATATTTTATAGAAATATATATATCCCACTTTTATATGGTTATAAGCTTTAAGTGGGGACCCCGTAGATAAATGTAAAATTATCAGATTTTTTATTTGAAAGTTGGCACTGGTCGTTTTTCAGCTTTATTTAAGGGAATATTTTGCTCATTTTTATCCGAAAAATTTGTGTTTTTTCCTCGAACATATTTATAGAGATATATATATCCCACTTTTATATGGTGATAAGCTGTAAGTGGGGACCCTGTAGATGAATGTAAAATTATTTGATTTTTTATTTAAAAGTTGGCACTGGTCGTTTCTAAGCTTTATTTGAGGGAATATTTTACTCATCTCTATCGGAAAAAATAGTTCTTTCCTCGTACATATTTTATAGAGGTATATATAGCTCACTTTTATATGGTGATAAAGTGTAAGTGGGGACCCTGTAGATGAATATAAAATTATTAGTTTATTTATTTTAAAGTTGGCAATTTTCTTTTTTAGCTTCATTTAAGGGAATATTTTGCTCACCTTTATCCGAAAAATTAGTGTTCTTTTCTCGAATATATTTTATAGAGATATATATAGCGCACTTTTATCTGGTGATAAACAGTAAGTGGGGACCCTGTAGACGAAATAAAATTATTACATTATTAACTTTAAAGTTGGCACTGGTCGTTCTTCAGTTGTATTTGAGGGAAAATTTTGCTCATCTTTATCCGAAAAATTAGTGTTCTTCCCTCGTACATATTTTATAGAGATATACCTATCCCACTTTTATATGGTGATAAAGTATAAGTGGGGACTCTGTAGATGAATATAAAATTATTAGATTTTTAAATTTAATGTTGGCAATTATCCTTTTTTTAGCTTCATTCGAGGGAATATTTTGCTCATTTTATCCGAAAAATTAGTGTTCTTTCCTCGTACATATTTTATAGAAATATATATATCCCACTTTTATATGGTTATAAGCTGTAAGTGGGGACCCTGTAGATGAATGTAAAATTATTAGATTTTTTATTTGAAAGTTGGCACTGGTCGTTTTTCAGCTTTATTTAAGGGAATATTTTGCTCATTTTTATCAGAAAAATTTGTGTTTTTTCCTCGAACATATTTTATAGAGATATATATATCCCACTTTTATATGGTGATAAGCTGTAAGTGGGGACCCTGTAGATGAATGTAAAATTATTTGATTTTTTATTTAAAAGTTGGCACTGGTCGTTTCTAAGCTTTATTTGAGGGAATATTTTACTCATCTTTATCGGAAAAATTAGTTCTTTCCTCGTACATATTTTATAGAGGTATATATAGCTCACTTTTATATGGTGATAAAGTGTAAGTGGGGACCCTGTAGATGAATATAAAATTATTAGTTTAATTATTTTAAAGTTGGCAATTTTCTTTTTTTAGCTTCATTTAAGGGAATATTTTGCTCACCTTTATCCGAAAAATTAGTGTTCTTTTCTCGAATATATTTTATAAAGATATACCTATCCCACTTTTATACTAAGATAAACTGTAAGTGGGCCTTTAGATGAATGTAAAATTATTAGATTACTAATTTTTTAAGTTGGCTCTGGTCGTTTTTCAGCTTTATTTGAGGTAATATCGCTCATCTTTATCCGAAAAATTAGTGTTCTCTCTTCGTACATATTTTATGGAGATATACCAATCCCACTTTAAAATGGTGAAAAAGTGTAAGTGGGGACCCTGTAAATGAATATAAAATTATTAGATTATTAATTTTAAAGTTGGCAATTTTCCTTTTTTTTAATTTCATTTGAGGGATTATTTTGCTCATCTTTATCCGAAAAATTAGTGTTCTTTCTTCGTATATATTTTATAGAGATATACCTATCCCAATTTTATATGGTGATAAACTGTAAGTGAGGGCCCTGTAGATGAACATAAAATTATTAGATTATTAATTTTAAAGTTAGCAATTTTTTACCTTCATTTGAGGCAATATTTTCTCATCTTTAACCGAAAAATTAGTGTTTTTCCTCGTACATATTTTATAGAGATATACCTATCCCACTTTTATATGGTGATAAAGTGTAAGCAAGGACCCTGTAGATTAATATAAAATTATTAGATTATTAATTTCAAAGTTGGCAATTTTCCTTTTCTTAGCTTCATTTGAGGGAATATTTTGCTCATCTTTACCCGAAAAATTAGTGTTCTTTCCTCGTACGTATTTTATAGCGATATATATAGCCCTCTCTTATATGGTGATAAACTGTAAGTGAGGACCCTGTAGATGAATATAAAATTAAGAGATTATTAATTTTAACGTTGGTACTGGTCGTTTTTCAGCTTCATTTGAGGGTATATTCTGCTCATCTTTTTCCGAAAAATTAGTGTTCTTTCCAAGTACATATTTTATAGGGATATACTTATCCCACTTTTATATAGGTGATTAAATGTAAGTGGGGACACTCTAAATGAACATAAAATTATTAGATTATTATTTTAAAATTGGCAATTTTCCTCTCTTTAGCTTCATTTGAGGGAATATTTTGCTCATCTTTAACCGAAAAATTAGTGTTCTTTCCCCGTACATATTTTTAGATATATATATATATATATAGCCCACCTTTATATAGTGATACACTGTAAATGGGGACCCTGTAGATGAAAATAACATTATCAGATTATTAATTTTAAAGTTGGCACTGGTCGTTTTTCATATTTATTTGAGTGAATATTTTGCTCAATTCCATCCGAATAATTCGTGTTCTTTCCTCGTACATATTTTATAAAGATATATATAGCCCACTTTTCTATGGTGATAAAGTGTAAGTGGGGCCCTGTAGATGAATATAAAATTATTAATTTTTAAAGTTGGCACTGGTCGTTTTTCAGCCTTATTTGAGGGGATATTTTGCTCATCTTTATTCGAAAAATTTGTGTTTCTTCCTCGTACATATTTTATAGAGTAATATATAGCCCACTTTTTTATGGTGATAAACTGTAAGTGGAGACACTGTAGACGAACGAAAAATTATTAGATTTTTAATTTTAAAGTTGGCACTGGTCGTTTTTCAGCTTTATTTGAGGGAATATTTTGCTCATTTCTATCCGAATAATTCGTGTTCTTTCCTCGTACATATTTTATAAAGATATATATAACCCGCTTTTATATGGTGACAAAGTGTAAATGGGGACCTGTAGATGAAGATAAAATTATTAGATTATTAATTTTAAAGTTGGCACTGGTGGTTTTTCAGCTTCATTTTAGGGAATATTTTTCTCATCTTTATCCGAAAAATTAGTGTTTTTTCCTCGTACATATTTTATGGAGATATACCTATCCCACTTTTATATGGTGATAAAGTGTAAGTGAGGACTCCGTAGATGAATATAAAATTATTAGATTATAAATATTAAAGTTGGCATTTTTCCTTTATTTTAGGTTCATTTGAGGGAATATTTCGCTCATCTTTAACCGAAAAATTTGTGTTCTTTCCCCGTACATATATATATATATATATATATATATATATATATATATATATATATATATAGCCCACCTTTATATGGTGATACACTGTAAATGGGGACCCTGTAGATGAAAATAACATTATCAGATTATTAATTTTAAAGTTGGCACTGTTCGTCTTTTTGTTTCATTTGAGGGTATATTAAGCTCATCTTTATCCGAAAAGTTAGCATTCTTTCTACGTACATATTTTATAGAGATATATATACCCCACTTTTATATGGTGATAATGTGTAAGTGGGGACTCTCTAGATGAATATAAAATTATTAATTTTTAAAGTTGGCACTGGTCGTTTTTCAGCTTCATTTGAGGGAACATTTTCTCATCTTTATCCGAAAAATTAGCCTTCTTTCCTCGTACATATTTTAAAGGGATATATATAGCCCACTTTTATATGGTGATAAAGTGTAAGTAAAGACCCTGTAGATGAATATAAAATTATTAGGTTATTTATTTTAAAATTGGCAATTTTCCTTTTTTTAGCTTCATTTGAGGGAATATTTTGCTCACCTTTATCCGAAAAATTAGTGTTCTTTTCTCGTATATATTTTATACAGATATACCTATCCCACTTTTATATGGAGATAAACTGTAAGTGGGCCTTTAGATGAATGCAAAATTATTAGATTATTAAGTTTTGAAGTTGGCACTGGTCGTTTTTCAGCTTTATTCGAGGGAATATTTTTCTCATTTTTATCCGGAATATTAGTGTTCTTTCCTCGTACATAATTTATGGAGATATACCTATCCCACTTTTATATGGTGATAAAGTGTAAGTAAGGACCCTGTAGATGAATATAAAATTTTAGATTATTAATTTTAAAGTTGGCATTTTTCCTTTTTTTTACTTTCATTTGAGGGAATATTTTGCTCATCTTTATCCGAAAAATAGTGTTCTTTCTTCGTATATATTATATAGAGATATACCTATCCGAATTTTATATGGTGATAAACTGTAAGTGGAGGCCCTGTAGATGAATATAAAATTACTAGATTATAATTTTAAAGTTGGCAATTTTCCTTTTTACCTTCATTTGAGGAAATATTTTCTCATCTTTAACCGAAAAATTAGTCTTTTTCCTCGTACATATTTTTTAGAAATATGCCTATCCCACTTTTATATGGTGATAAATGCAAATGGTGACCCTTAGATGAATATAAAATTATTAGATTATTAATTTTAAAGTATGCACTGCTCGTTTTTTTGCTACATCTAAGGGTATATTTGGCTCATCTTTACCCGAAGAATTAGTGTTCTTTCCTCGTACATGTTCTATAGGCATATACCTATCCCACTTTTATATAGGTGATAAGGTGTAAGGAGGAACACTCTTGATGAACATAAAATTATTAAATTATTAATTTTAAAGTTGGCAATTTTCCATTTTTCAGCTTCATTTGAGGGAATATTTTGCTCATCTTTAACCGAAAAATTAGTGTTCTTTCCCCGTACACACACACACACACACATATATATATATATATATATATATATATATATATATATATATATATATATATATATATATATATATATATCCCACCTTTTATGGTTATACACTGTCAATGGGGACTCTGTAGATGAAAATAACATTATCAGATTATTAATTTTAACTTTGGCACTGGTCGTTTTTTTTGCTTCATTTGAGGGTATATTTTGCTCATCTTTATCCGAAAAATTAGTATTCTTTCTACGTACATATTTTATAGAGATATATATAGCCCACTTTTGTATGGTGATAAAGTGTAAGTGGCGACTCTCTAGATGAATATAAAATTACTAATTTCTAAAGTTGGCACTGGTCTTTTTCCAGCTTCATTTGAAATAACTATTTGCTCATCTTTATCCGAAAAATTAGTGTTTCTTCCTCGTACATATTTTATAGAGATATATATAGCGCGCTTTTATATGGTGATAAAGTGCAAGCGAAGACCCTGTAGATGAACGAAAAATTATTAGATTTTTAATTTTAAAGTTTCCACTGGTCTTTTCCCAGCTTCATTTGAAAGAATTATTTGCTCATCTTTATCCGAAAAATTAGTGTTTCTTCCTCGTACATATTTTATAGAGATATATATAGCCCGCTTTTATATGGTGATAAAGTGTTAGTGGGGACCTGTAGATGAATATATAATTATTAGATTATTAATTTTTAAAGTTGGCACTGGTCGTTTTTCAGCTTTATTTGAGTGAATATTTTGCTCATCTTTATCCGAAAAATTAGTGTTCTTTCTTCGTTCATATTTTATGGAGATATACCAATCCCACTTTTATATGGTGATAAAGTGTAAGTGGAGACCCTGTAGATGAATATAAAATTATTAGATTATTATAGTTGAAACTGCTCGTTTTTCAGCTTTATTTGAGTGAATATTTTGCTCATCTTTATCCGAAAAATTAATGTTTCTTCCTCGTACATATTTTATAGAGATATATATAGCCCGCTTTTATATGGTGATAAAGTGTTAGTGGGGACCTGTAGATGAATATATAATTATTAGATTATTAATTTTTAAAGTTGGCGCTGGTCGTTTTTCAGCTTCATTTGAGGGAATATTTTGCTCACCTTTATTCAAAATTAGTGTTCTTTCCTCGTACATATTTTATAGGGATATATATAGACCACCTTTATATGGTGATAAAGTGTAAGTGGTAACCCTGTAGATGAATATAAAATTATTAGATTATTAAAGTTGACACTGCACGTTTTTCAGCTTTATTTGAGGGAATATTTTGCTCATCTTTATAAGAAAAATTAGTGTCCTTTCCTCGTACATATTTTATAGAAATATACATAGCCCACTCTAATATGATGATAAAGAGGAAGTGGGGAATCTGTAGATGATTATAAAATTAATAGATTATTAAATTTAATGTTGGCAATTTTCTTTTTTTAGCTTTATTTGAGGGAATATTTTGCTCACCTTTATCCGAAAAATTAGTGTTCTCTCCTCGTACATAATTTATAGAGATACACATATCTCACTTTCATATGGTGATAAGCTGTAAGTGGGGACCCTGTTAAAGAATGTAGAAATATTTGATTTTTTATTTTAAAGTTGGCAATGGTCGTTTCTCAGCTTTATTTGAGAGAATATTTTGCTCATCTTTATCGGAAAAATTAGTGTTATTTACTCTACATATTTTATACAGAAATGTATAGCCCACTTTTATATGGTGATAAAGTGTAAGTGGGGACCCTGTAGATGAATATAAAATTATTAGATTATTAATTTTCAAAGTTGGCACTGGTCGTTTTTCAGCTTCATTTGAGGGAATATTTTCTCATCTTTATCCGAAATATTAGCGTTCTTTCCTCGTACATATTTTATAGGGATATATATAGACCACCTTTATATGGTGATAAAGTGTAAGTGGGGACCGTGTAGATGTATATAAAATATTTAGTTTATTTATTTTAAAGTTGGCAATTTTCCTTTTTTTAGCTTCATTTGAGGGAATATTTTGCTCATGTTTATCGGAAAAATTAGTGTTCTTTCTTCGTATATATTTTATAGAGATATACCTATCCCAATTTTATATGGTGATAAACTGTAAGTGAAGGCCCTGTAGATGAACATAAAATTATTAGATTATTAATTTTAAAGTTAGCAATTTTTTACCTTCATTTGAGGCAATATTTTCTCATCTTTAACCGAAAAATTAGTGTTTTTCCTCGTACATATTTTATAGAGATATACCTATCCCACTTTTATATGGTGATAAAGTGTAAGCAAGGACCCTGTAGATTAATATAAAATTATTAGATTATTAATTTCAAAGTTGGCAATTTTCCTTTTCTTAGCTTCATTTGAGGGAATATTTTGCTCATCTTTACCCGAAAAATTAGTGTTCTTTCCTCGTACGTATTTTATAGCGATATATATAGCCCTCTCTTATATGGTGATAAACTGTAAGTGAGGACCCTGTAGATGAATATAAAATTAAGAGATTATTAATTTTAACGTTGGTACTGGTCGTTTTTCAGCTTCATTTGAGGGAATATTTTGCTCAATTTTATCCGAAAAATTAGTGTTCTTTCCTCCTACATATTCTATAGACATATAGATATCCCACTTTTATATGGTGATAAAGTGCAAGTGGTGACCCTTTAGATGAATAAAAAATTATTAAATTATTTATTTTAAAGTATTCACTGCTCGTTTTTTTGCTTCATTTGAGGGTATATTCTGCTCATCTTTTTCCGAAAAATTAGTGTTCTTTCCAAGTACATATTCTATAAGGATATACTTATCCCACTTTTATATAGATGATTAAATGTAAGTGGGGACACTCTAAATGAACATAAAATTATTAGATTATTATTTTAAAATTGGCAATTTTCCTTTCTTTAGCTTCATTTGAGGGAATATTTTGCTCATCTTTAACCGAAAAATTAGTGTTCTTTCCCCGTACATATTTTTAGATATATATATATATATAGCCCACCTTTATATAGTGATACACTGTAAATGGGGACCCTGTAGATGAAAATAACATTATCAGATTATTAATTTTAAAGTTGGCACTGGTCGTTTTTCATATTTATTTGAGTGAATATTTTGCTCAATTCCATCCGAATAATTCGTGTTCTTTCCTCGTACATATTTTATAAAGATATATATAGCCCACTTTTCTATGGTGATAAAGTGTAAGTAGGGCCCTGTAGATGAATATAAAATTATTAATTTTTAAAGTTGGCACTGGTCGTTTTTCAGCCTTATTTGACGGGATATTTTGCTCATCTTTATTCGAAAAATTTGTGTTTCTTCCTCGTACATATTATATAGAGTAATATATAGCCCACTTTTTTATGGTGATAAACTGTAAGTGGAGACACTGTAGACGAACGAAAAATTATTAGATTTTTAATTTTAAAGTTGGCACTGGTCGTTTTTCAGCTTTATTTGAGGGAATATTTTGCTCATTTCTATCCGAATAATTCGTGTTCTTTCCTCGTACATATTTTATAAAGATATATATAACCCGCTTTTATATGGTGACAAAGTGTAAATGGGGACCTGTAGATGAAGATAAAATTATTAGATTATTAATTTTAAAGTTGGCACTGGTGGTTTTTCAGCTTCATTTTAGGGAATATTTTTCTCATCTTTATCCGAAAAATTAGTGTTTTTTCCTCGTACATATTTTATGGAGATATACCTATCCCACTTTTATATGGTGATAAAGTGTAAGTGAGGACTCCGTAGATGAATATAAAATTATTAGATTATTAATATTAAAGTTGGCATTTTTCCTTTATTTTAGGTTCATTTGAGGGAATATTTCGCTCATCTTTAACCGAAAAATTTGTGTTCTTTCCCCGTACATATATATATATATATATATATATATATATATATATATATATATATAAGTATATATATAGCCCACCTTTATATGGTGATACACTGTAAATGGGGACCCTGTAGATGAAAATAACATTATCAGATTATTAATTTTAAAGTTGGCACTGTTCGTCTTTTTGTTTCATTTGAGGGTATATTAAGCTCATCTTTATCCGAAAAGTTAGCATTCTTTCTACGTACATATTTTATAGAGATATATATACCCCACTTTTATATGGTGATAATGTGTAAGTGGGGACTCTCTAGATGAATATAAAATTATTAATTTTTAAAGTTGGCACTGGTCTTTTTCCAGCTTCATTTGAAATAACTATTTGCTCATGTTTATCCGAAAAATTAGTGTTTCTTCCTCGTACATATTTTATAGAGATATATATAGCCCACTTTTATATGGTGATAAAGTGTAAGTGGGGACCCTGTAGATGAATGTATAATTATTAGTTTATTTATTTTAAAGTTGGCAATTTTCCTTTTTTTAGCTTCTTTTGAGAAAATATTTTGTTCACCTTTATCCGAAAAATTTGTTCTTTTCTCGTATATATTTTACAGAGATATACCTATCCCACTTTTATATGGAGATAAACTGTAAGTGGGCTTTTAGATGAATGTAAAATTATTAGATTATTAATTTTAAAGTTGGTACTGGTCGTTTTTCAGCTTTATTTGAGGGAATATTTTGCTAATTTTTATCCGTAAAATTACTATTCTTTCCTCGTACATATTTTATACAGATATTATAGCCCACTTTTATATGGCGATAAAATGTAAGTGGGGTTCCTGTAGATGAATATAAATTTATTAATTTTTGAAGTTGGCACTGGTTGTTTTTCAGCTTCATTTGAGTTAATATTTTGCTTATCTTTATCCGAAAAATTAGGGTTTCTTCCTCGTACATATTTTATAGAAATATATATAGCCCACTTTTTTATGGTGATAAACTGTAAGTGAAGACTCTGTAGATGAATGAAAAATTCTTAGATTTTTAATTTTAAAGTTGGCACTGGTCGTTTTTCAGCTTTATTTGAGGGAATATTTTGCTCATCTTTATCCGAAAAATTAGTGTTCTTTCCTCGTACATATTTTATAGAGATTTATATAGCCCACTTTAATATGATGATAAAGTGTAAGTAGGGACTCCTTAGATGAATATAAATATATTATATTATTGAATTTAATGATCGCAATTTTCCTTTTTTTAACTTCATTTGAGGGAATATTTTGCTCATCTTTATCCGAAAAATTAGTGTTCTTTCCTCGTATATATTTTATAGAGCTATACCTATCCCGCTTTTATATGGTGATAAAGTGTAAGTGAAGTCGCTGTGGGAGAATATAAAATTATTAGATTAATTATTTTAAAGTTGGCAATTTTCCTTTCTTTAGTTTCATTTGAGGGAATATTTTGCTAATTTTTGTCCGAAAAATTACTATTCTTTCGTCGTACATATTTTATACAGATATTATAGCCCACTTTTATATGGCGATAAAATGTAAGTGGGGACCCTGTAGATGAATATAAATTTATTAATTTTTGAAGTTGGCACTGGTCGTTTTTTAACTTCTTTTGAGGGAATATTTCTGTCATCTTTATCCGAAAAATTAGTGTTTTTTCTTCGTAGGTATTCTAGAGAAATAAACCTAGCCCACTTCTATATGGTGACAAAGTGCAAGTGGTGACCTTGTAGATGAATATAAAATTATTAGATTATTATTTTAAAGTTCGCACTGCACGTTTCTCAGCTTTATTTGTGAGAATATTTTGCTCATCTTTATCCGAAAAATTGGTGTTCTTTTTTCGTATATATTTTATAGAGAGATATATAGCCCACTTTAATATGATGATAAACTGTAAGGGGAGACCCTGTAGATGAATATTAAATTTTTAGATTATTAATTTTAAAGTTCGTACTGGTCGTTTTTCAGCTTCATTTGAGGGAATATTTTGCTCATGTTTATCCGAAAAATTAGTGTTCTTTGCTCGTACATATTCTATAAAGATATACCTATTACACTTTTATATAGGTGATTAGGTGTAAGTAGGAACACTCTAGATGAACATAAAATTATTAGATTATTAATTTTAAAGTTGGCAATTTTCCTTTTTTCAGCTTCATTTGAGGGAATATTTTGAGCATGTTTATCCGAAAAATTAATGTTCTTTCCTCGTAGGTATTCTATAGAGATATACCTATCCCACGTTTATATAGTGATAAAGTGTAAGTGGTGACCCTGTAGATGAATATAAAATTATTAGATTATTAAAGTTGGCACTGGTCGTTTTTCAGCTTTATTTGAGGGAATATTTTCCTCATCTTTATCCGAAAAATTAGTGTTCTTTCATCGTACATATTTTATAGAGATATATATAGCCCACTCTAATGTGATGGTAAAGTGTAAGTGGGGACTCTGTAGATGAATATAGAATTATTAGATTATTAAATATAATGTTGGCAATTTTCCTTCTTTCAGCTACATTTGAGAGAATATTTTGCTCATCTTTATCGGAAAAATTAGTGTTCCTTCCTCGTACATATTTTATAGAGATATATATAGCCCACTTTTATATGGTGATAAAGTGTGAGGAACCTGTAGATGAGTATAAAATTATCAGATTATTAATTTTTAAAGTTGACACTGGTCGCTTTTCAGCTTCATATGAGGGAATATTTTGCTCATCTTTATCCGAAATATTAGTGTTCTTTCCTCGTTCATAATTTATGGAGATATACCTATCCCACTTTTATATGGTGATAAAGTGTAAGTGAGGACCCTGTAGATGAATATAAAATTATTAGATTATTAATTTTAAAGTTGGCACTGGTCGTTTTTTGCTTCATTTGAGGGTATATTTTGGTCATCTTTATCGGAAAAGTTAGTATTCTTTCTACGTACATATTATATAGAGATATATATAGCCCACTTTTATATGATGATAAGGTGTAAGTGGGGACCCTCTAGATGAATATAAAATTATTAATTTTTAAAGTTGGCACTGGTCGTTTTCCAGCTTCATTTCAAAGAATTATTTGCTCATCTTTATCCGAAAAATTAGTGTTTCTTCCTCATACACATTTTATAGATATATATATAGCCCGCTTTTATATGGTGATAAAGTGTAAGTGAAGACCCTGTAGATGAATGAAAAATTATTAGATTTTTAATTTTAAAGTTGGCACTGGTCGTTTTTCAGCTTTATTTGAGGGAATATTTTACTCATTTTTATCCGAAAAATTTGTGTTCTTTCCTCGTACATATTTTATGGAGATATACCTATCCCACTTCTATATGGTGATAAAGTGTAAGTGGGAACCCTGTACATGAGTATAAAATTATTAGATTATTAATATTAAAGTTCGCACTTGTCGTTTTTCAGCTTCATTTGAGGGAATATTGTGATCATCTTTATCGAAAAATTAGTGTTCTTTCCTCGTAGATACTATATCGAGATATACCTATCGCACGTTTATATGGTGATCAAGTGTAAGTGGTGACCCTGTAGATGAAAATAAAATATTAGATTATTAAAGTTGACACTGCACGTTTTTCAGCTTTATTTGAGGGAATATTTTTCTCATCTATATCCAAAAAATTAGTGTTCTTTCCTCGTACATATTTTATGGAGATATACCTATCCCACTTTTATATGGTGATAAGCTGTAAGTGGGGACCTGGATATGAATGTAGAATTATTTGATTTTTTATTTTAAATTTGGCACTGGTCGTTTCTCAGCTTTATTTGAGAGTATATCTTGCTCATCTTTATCGGAAAAAATAGTGTTATTTACTCGTACTTATTTTATAGAGAAATGTATAGCCCACTTTTATATGATGATAAAGTATAAGTGAAGACCCTGTAGATGAACATACAATTATTAGATTATTAATTTTTAAAGTTGGCACTTGTCGTTTTTCAGCTTCATTTGAGGGAATATTTTCTCATCTTTATCCGAAAAATTATTGTTCTTTCCTCGTACATATTCTATAGGGATATACCTATCCCACTTTTATATATATAGGTGGTAAGGTGTAAGTAGGAACACTCTAGATGAACATAAAATTATTAGATTATTAATTTTAAAGTTTGCAATTTTCCTTTTTTTAGCTTCATTTGACGGAGTATTTTGCTCATCTTTAACCGAAAAATAAGTGTTCTTTCCACGTACAAATTTTGAGATATATATATATATATAGCGCACTTTTGTATGGTGATACACTGTAAATGGGGACCCTGTAGATGAAAATAACATTATCAGATTATTAATTTTAAAGTTGGCACTGGTCGCTTTTCAGCTTTATTTGAGGGAATATTTTGCTCATTTTTATCCGAAAAATTAGTATTCTTTCCTCGTACATATTTTATAGAGATATATATAGCCCACCTTTATATGGTGATAAAGTGTAAGTGGGGACCCTGTAGATGAATATAAGAATATTAATTTTTAAAGTTGGCACTGGTCGTTTTTCAGCTTCATTTGTGGAAATTATTTGCTCATCTTTATCCGAAAATTTAGTGTTTCTTCCTCGTACATATTTTATAGAGATATATATAGCCCGCTTTTATATGGTGATAAAGTGTAAGTGAAGACCCTGTAGATGAATGAAAAATTATTAGATTTTTAATTTTAAAGTTGGCACTGGTCGTTTTTCAGCTTTATTTGAGGGAATATTTTACTAATTTTTATCCGAAAAATTTGTGTTCTTTCCTCGTACATATTTTATGGAGATATACCTATCCCACTTTTATATGGTGATAAAGTCTAAGTGGGGACCCTGTACATGAGTATAAAATTATTAGATTATTAATATTAAAGTTCGCACTGGTCGTTTTTCAGCTTCATTTGAGGGAATATTTTGATCATCTTTATCCGAGAAATTAGTGTTCTTTCATCGTACATATTTTATACAGATATATATAGCCCACTCTAATATGATGGTAAAGTGTAAGTGGGGACTCTGTAGATGAATATAAAATTATTAGATTATTAAATTTAATGTTGGGAATTTTCCTTTTTTCAGCTTCATTTGAGAGAATGTTTTGCTCATCTTTATCGGAAAAATTAGTGTTCTTTCGTCGTACATACGTTATAGAGATATATATAGCCCACTTTTATATGGTGATAAAGTGTAAGTGAGGACCCTGTAGATGAATATAAAATTATTAGATTATTAATTTTTAAAGTTGGCACTGGTCATTTTTCAGCTTCATTTGAGGGAATATTTTCTCATCTTTATCCGAAAAATTAGCGTTCTTTTTTCGTGCATATTCTATAGGGATATATATAGCCCACTTTTATATGGTGAAAAGTGTAAGTGGGGATACAGTAGATGAATATAAATTTATTACTTTATTTATTTTAAAATTGGCAATTTTCTTTTTTTTAGCTTCATTTAAGCTAATATTTTGCTCACATTTATCCGAAAAATTAGTGTTCTCTTCTCGTATATATTTTATAGAGATATACCAATCCCACTTTTATATGGAGATAAACTGTAAGCCGGCCTTCTGATGAATGTAAAATTATTAGATTATTAATTTTTGAAGTTGGCACTGGTCGTTTTTCAGCTTTATTTGAGGGAATATTTTGCTCATCTTTATCCGAAATATTAGTGTTCTTTCCTCGTACATATTTTATGGAGATATACCTAACCCACTTTTATATGGTGATAAAGTGTAAGTGGGGACCCTGTACATGAGTATAAAATTATTAGATTATTAATATTAAAGTTCGCACTGGTCGTTTTTCAGCTTCATTTGAGGGAATATTTTGATCATCTTTATCCGAGAAATTAGTGTTCTTTCATCGTACATATTTTATAGATATATATATAGCCCACTCTAATATGATGGTAAAGTGTAAGTGGGGACTCTGTAGATGAATATAAAATTATTAAATTATTAAATTTAATGTTGGCAATTTTCCTTTTTTCAGCTTCATTTGAGAGAATGTTTTGCTCATCTTTATCGGAAAAATTAGTGTTCTTTCGTCGTACATACGTTATAGAGATATATATAGCCCACTTTTATATGGTGATAAAGTGTAAGTGAGGACCCTGTAGATGAATATAAAATTATTAGATTATTAATTTTTAAAGTTGGCACTGGTCATTTTTCAGCTTCATTTGAGGGAATATTTTCTCATCTTTATCCGAAAAATTAGCGTTCTTTTTTCGTGCATATTCTATAGGGATATATATAGCCCACTTTTATATGGTGAAAAGTGTAAGTGGGGATACTGTAGATGAATATAAATTTATTACTTTATTTATTTTAAAATTGGCAATTTTCTTTTTTTTAGCTTCATTTAAGCTAATATTTTGCTCATCTTTAACCGAAAAATTAGTGTTCTTTATATAAGCTCACCGATAAAGATAGCCCACTCTAATATGATGGTAAAGTGTAAGTGGGGACTCTGTAGATGAATATAAAATTATTAGATTATTAAATTTAATGTTGGCAATTTTCCTTTTTTCAGCTTCATTTGAGAGAATGTTTTCCTCATCTTTATCGGAAAAATTAGTGTTCTTTCCTCGTACATATGTTATAGAGATATATATAGCCCTCCCCGATAAACACCACCTTTACGAAGACACTTATGTGTCGGGTGGGGAGGATTGAGTGCTACAGTGAAATTTAGAGCTGTGTCGGTGGTAGTTCACTACCAGAAGGGCCACCCCTACCGAATTGGTCTAAATGGAGTAGCCAGACGAAGAGTGTTCTGGGAGAAGGCAGCAGTTCTCCAGTAGCCAAGTTCGCGGAAATCATAGTGATTGGCACGGCAACTTGGACATTAGTCCCAGGCGTGGTCAGAGTGACTTTAACGGCTGGGATACTGCGGGGTGGAAGGCAACGGGAAACCACCACTCTATTTTCCCTAGTTTGCTAGCAGCGAAAAGAGAACATGAACAATGGTCTTTCGCAGGTCAAAATGTAAGTCCGGAGGTAAAATATCCCCCCATTCGGATCTCCGGGAGTTGGATGTCTTGGGAAGGACTATTGGACGAGAAAGTAATAATGGGGGGAAGACAAACAGAGAAAGAAAGACAAGGAAGAGCAAAAGATTTAGGATAGGGACATGGAACGTACGTACTATGTTACAGGAAGAAAATTAGAAAATCTTAAAGAAGAAATGAAACAAAATAAATTAGATTTGGTAGGAGTTTGTGAAGTTAGATGGGAAGGTAATGGGGTATTGAACAGCGAAGGATATAGAATGTTTTACTCAGGTAATGAAAAGGGCGGTCATAATGGCGTAGGAATAAATCTTTAAAAACGCTTAAAGGAGAAGGTAGTGAAAGTAGAATTTGTTGATGATAGAGTTATGATGTTAAGACTTAAAGGGAAAACGAAGGATCTAGTGGTGATACAGACATATGCACCGACGACTTCGCATGCAAATGAAGAAGTAGAGGAAACTTATGAGAAAATAGAAGAAATTATAGATAGGGAGAAGAAGGGTGCATGCATAATTCTAATGGGAGATTTCAATGCAGTTGTGGGAGAAAAACAGGAAGGTAGTATCGTAGGCAAATATGGTTTAGGCGAAAGAAATGAAAGGGGAGAGGGACTGGTGAATTTCTGTAGACAGAATTCACCAGTAATTGGGAACACTTCGTTCAATCAGCACAAGAGAAGAAGATATACATGGAAATCACCAATAGACGGCGGAAGATATCAGATAGACTACGTTATGATTCAGGACAGGTATCGGAATAGCTTAAAGAACGCGAAGACCCTTCCCGGGGCTGATATTTTCTCTGATCATAATCTTGTGCTGGCCGAAGTAGATATTCAACTGAAAAATGTAGGCAGAAGAAAAGTAGGTAACAAAGTGTTGAATACTGAAAAGTTGAAAAACGAGGAAATTAGAAATCTTTTCGCTGAAAAATTCGAAGAAAAATGTTCAAACGAGGAAAGGATAGGCGCAGGTAGTAACGCACGGTGGGAACATATTAAACGTAGAAAACTGCAGAAGAAGCAGTAGGTTACCGCGAACACAAAACTGCTAAGAAACCATGGGTTACAGAGCAGATGTTGCAGAAAATGAGGGAGAGGAAGATGTGGAAACAGGTTGATACAGAAGAGGGCAGAAAGATGTACAGAAAGTTAAATAATGAATTACGAAGAGAAACAGACAAAGCGAGGGAAGAGTTTTACAAAAGAAAATGCGAGGACATAGAAGAATTAGAAAGAGTTGGGAAATATGAGGAAATGTACAAGGAGGTGAAATCTATGGAATTTCGGAGGAAACAAGGGAGTATCATGATGGCAGTAGAAAATAAGAATGGGAAGGTAGTCAGCGAGAGAAATGAGGTCATAGGAAGGTGGAAAGAATAGGTTGAAGACTTATATGAGAGTAGGGATAGACCGTGTAGCCTAAATGTTGAAGTGGAAAATGAAGTAGGCGAGGATGATAAAGGATTTAGTATCTTCGGGATGAGTTTGAAAAGGCTATATCTGAGATTAGGAATGGAAAGGCAACAGGAATAGATAACATACCAATTGAATTCATTAAAAATATAGGAGACAAGGGAAAGAAAGAATTGTGGCGACTATGCAATGAAATATATGAAACAGGAGAATGGCCAAGAGACTTTCTGAAAACGATCATGATACCGATGGCTAAGAAATCGAACCCAAAGAGATGTGAGGATTATAGAACTATTAGTCTCATATCTCATGCAGCTAAAATTCTGCTCCGAATACTGAACAGAAGGTTATATGGAAAACCAAATAAAGATGTTGAGGAAGAGCAGTTCGGGTTCAGAAGAGGCAAGGGCACAAGAGATGCTATTGGATTATTAAGGGTGATCGGTGAAAGATTTATAGAAAAAGGGAAAGAGGTGTATGTTGTATTTATTGATCTAGAAAAGGCTTTTGACCGCGTGAATTGGGAATTGTTGTTGGGAGTTCTAACAAAGATAGGGTTGAAATGGAAAGATAGAAGACTCATAAGAAACTTATACATGAACCAACAAGTAAGTGTTAGGATAGGGGAAGAACTGACGGAAGAGAGTGCAATTGGAAGGGGAGTTCGACAAGGATGCTGCCTCTCGCCAACACTGTTTAATGTCTATCTAGAAGAGATAGTGAAAAAGAGCCTACATGATGATGATGGCATTTCGGTAGGAGGAAGAATGATTAGATGCATAAGATTTGCAGACGATATGGCGCTTGTTGCAGAATCTGAAAAGAAAATCAATAAAATGTTAGAAAAAATGAGAAGGGGCTTTGAAGAATATGGGATGAAAATAAATGTTAGAAAGACAAAAGCCATGGTGATTGGAACGAAGGGGTCTATGTCAAATATGAAAGTAGGAGGGGAGAAAATAGAACAAGTGAATAGTTTTCGGTACCTGGGTAGTGTTCTTAGTAATGACATGAAATGCGAACGTGAAATAAAAGCAAGGATAGGAATGGCGAAAGAAGCCTTTAAAAGAAAGAAAAGTCTGTTTTGTGGGACCTTGAACAAAGAGTTGAGAAAAAGACTCATAAAATGCTTCGTGTGGAGTGTTGTGCTATATGGGGCGGAAACGTGGACATTGCGTAACGGTGACGAAAAGCGACTGGAAGCCTTCGAAATGCAGGTGTAGAGAAGAATGGAAAGAAATAGCTGGGTAGAGCGGAAAACGAATGAGAGTGTGTTAGAAATGGTGGGTGAGAAAAGAACACTTTTAGATATTATTAGGAAGAGGAAGAGAAATTGGTTGGGACATTGCCTAAGAAAAGATTGTATCATGAGGGACGTCCTAGAGGGTATGGTGGCGGGAAAGAGAGGGAGGGGGCGAAAGAGACTACAATTAATGGATGATATTAAAACAGAACGATCATACGCGAAGACGAAAAGGTTAGCGGAGGATCGTGGAGCATAAGAGCTTCTCAGCTGCGGCAAGTGACCGGCCAAGAAAGGCAGAATAACTATGATGATGATGATGATTTATATGGTGATAAAGTGTAAGTGATGACCCTGTAGATGAATATAAAATTATTAGATTATTAATTTTTAAAGTTGGCACTGGTCGTTTTTCAGCTTCATTTGAGGGAATATTTTCTCATCTTTATCCGAAAAATTAGCGTTCTTTTCTCGTACATATTTTATAGGGATATATATAGCCCACTTTTATATGGTGATAAAGTATAACTGGGGACCCTGTAGATGAATATAAAATTATTAGTTTATTTAATTTAAAGTTGGCAATTTTCCTCTTTATAACTTCATTTGACGGTATATTTTGCTCACCTTTATCCGAAAAATTAGTGTTCTTTTCTCGTATATATTTTATAGAGATATACATATCCCACTTTTATATGGAGATAAACTGTAAGTGGGCCTTTAGATGAATGTAAAATTATCAGATTATTAATTTTTCAAGTTGGCACTGGTCGTTTCTCAGCTTTATTTGAGGGAATATTTTTCTCATCTTTATCCGAAATATTAGTGTTTTTTCCTCGTACATAATTTATGGAGATATACCTATCCCACTTTTATATGGAGATAAACTGTAAGTGGGCCTTTAGATGAATGCAAAATTATTAGATTATTAATTTTTGAAGTTGGCACTGGTCGTTTTTCAGCTTTATTCGAGGGAATATTTTTCTCATTTTTATCCGGAATATTAGTGTTCTTTCCTCGTACATAATTTATGGAGATATACCTATCCCACTTTTATATGGTGATAAAGTGTAAGTAAGGACCCTGTAGATGAATATAAAATTTTAGATTATTAATTTTAAAGTTGGCATTTTTCCTTTTTTTTACTTTCATTTGAGGGAATATTTTGCTCATCTTTATCCGAAAAATAGTGTTCTTTCTTCGTATATATTATATAGAGATATACCTATCCGAATTTTATATGGTGATAAACTGTAAGTGGAGGCCCTGCAGATGAATATAAAATTACTAGATTATAATTTTAAAGTTGGCAATTTTCCTTTTTACCTTCATTTGAGGAAATATTTTCTCATCTTTAACCGAAAAATTAGTCTTTTTCCTCGTACATATTTTTTAGAAATATGCCTATCCCACTTTTATATGGTGATAAATGCAAATGGTGACCCTTAGATGAATATAAAATTATTAGATTATTAATTTTAAAGTATGCACTGCTCGTTTTTTTGCTACATCTAAGGGTATATTTGGCTCATCTTTACCCGAAGAATTAGTGTTCTTTCCTCGTACATATTCTATAGGCATATACCTATCCCACTTTTATATAGGTGATAGGGTGTAAGGAGGAACACTCTTGATGAACATAAAATTATTAAATTATTAATTTTAAAGTTGGCAATTTTCCATTTTTCAGCTTCATTTGAGGGAATATTTTGCTCATCTTTAACCGAAAAATTAGTGTTCTTTCCCCCTACACACACACACACACACACATATATATATATATATATATATATATATATATATATATATATATATATATATATATATCCCACCTTTTATGGTTATACACTGTCAATGGGGACTCTGTAGATGAAAATAACATTATCAGATTATTAATTTTAACTTTGGCACTGGTCGTTTTTTTTTGCTTCATTTGAGGGTATATTTTGCTCATCTTTATCCGAAAAATTAGTATTCTTTCTACGTACATATTTTATAGAGATATATATAGCCCACTTTTGTATGGTGATAAAGTGTAAGTGGCGACTCTCTAGATGAATATAAAATTATTAATTTCTAAAGTTGGCACTGGTCTTTTTCCAGCTTCATTTGAAATAACTATTTGCTCATCTTTATCCGAAAAATTAGTGTTTCTTCCTCGTACATATTTTATAGAGATATATATAGCGCGCTTTTATATGGTGATAAAGTGCAAGCGAAGACCCTGTAGATGAACGAAAAATTATTAGATTTTTAATTTTAAAGTTTCCACTGGTCTTGTCCCAGCTTCATTTGAAAGAATTATTTGCTCATCTTTATCCGAAAAATTAGTGTTTCTTCCTCGTACATATTTTATAGAGATATATATAGCCCGCTTTTATATGGTGATAAAGTGTTAGTGGGGACCTGTAGATGAATATATAATTATTAGATTATTAATTTTTAAAGTTGGCACTGGTCGTTTTTCAGCTTTATTTGAGTGAATATTTTGCTCATCTTTATCCGAAAAATTAGTGTTCTTTCTTCGTTCATATTTTATGGAGATATACCAATCCCACTTTTATATGGTGATAAAGTGTAAGTGGAGACCCTGTAGATGAATATAAAATTATTAGATTATTATAGTTGAAACTGCTCGTTTTTCAGCTTTATTTGAGTGAATATTTTGCTCATCTTTTTCCGAAAAATTAATGTTTCTTCCTCGTACATATTTTATAGAGATATATATAGCCCGCTTTTATATGGTGATAAAGTGTTAGTGGGGACCTGTAGATGAATATATAATTATTAGATTATTAATTTTTAAAGTTGGCGCTGGTCGTTTTTCAGCTTCATTTGAGGGAATATTTTGCTCACCTTTATTCAAAATTAGTGTTCTTTCCTCGTACATATTTTATAGGGATATATATAGACCACCTTTATATGGTGATAAAGTGTAAGTGGTAACCCTGTAGATGAATATAAAATTATTAGATTATTAAAGTTGACACTGCACGTTTTTCAGCTTTATTTGAGGGAATATTTTGCTCATCTTTATAAGAAAAATTAGTGTCCTTTCCTCGTACATATTTTATAGAAATATACATAGCCCACTCTAATATGATGATAAAGAGGAAGTGGGGAATCTGTAGATGATTATAAAATTAATAGATTATTAAATTTAATGTTGGCAATTTTCTTTTTTTAGCTTTATTTGAGGGAATATTTTGCTCACCTTTATCCGAAAAATTAGTGTTCTCTCCTCGTACATAATTTATAGAGATACACATATCTCACTTTTATATGGTGATAAGCTGTAAGTGGGGACCCTGTTAAAGAATGTAGAAATATTTGATTTTTTATTTTAAAGTTGGCAATGGTCGTTTCTCAGCTTTATTTGAGAGAATATTTTGCTCATCTTTATCGGAAAAATTAGTGTTATTTACTCTACATATTTTATACAGAAATGTATAGCCCACTTTTATATGGTGATAAAGTGTAAGTGGGGACCCTGTAGATGAATATAAAATTATTAGATTATTAATTTTCAAAGTTGGCACTGGTCGTTTTTCAGCTTCATTTGAGGGAATATTTTCTCATCTTTATCCGAAATATTAGCGTTGTTTCCTCGTACATATTTTATAGGGATATATATAGACCACCTTTATATGGTGATAAAGTGTAAGTGGGGACCGTGTAGATGAATATAAAATATTTAGTTTATTTATTTTAAAGTTGGCAATTTTCCTTTTTTTAGCTTCATTTGAGGGAATATTTTGCTCATGTTTATCGGAAAAATTAGTGTTCTTTCTTCGTATATATTTTATAGAGATATACCTATCCCAATTTTATATGGTGATAAACTGTAAGTGAAGGCCCTGTAGATCAACATAAAATTATTAGATTATTAATTTTAAAGTTAGCAATTTTTTACCTTCATTTGAGGCAATATTTTCTCATCTTTAACCGAAAAATTAGTGTTTTTCCTCGTACATATTTTATAGAGATATACCTGTCCCACTTTTATATGGTGATAAAGTGTAAGCAAGGACCCTGTAGATTAATATAAAATTATTAGATTATTAATTTCAAAGTTGGCAATTTTCCTTTTCTTAGCTTCATTTGAGGGAATATTTTGCTCATCTTTACCCGAAAAATTAGTGTTCTTTCCTCGTACGTATTTTATAGCGATATATATAGCCCTCTCTTATATGGTGATAAACTGTAAGTGAGGACCCTGTAGATGAATATAAAATTAAGAGATTATTAATTTTAACGTTGGTACTGGTCGTTTTTCAGCTTCATTTGAGGGAATATTTTGCTCAATTTTATCCGAAAAATTAGTGTTCTTTCCTCCTACATATTCTATAGACATATAGATATCCCACTTTTATATGGTGATAAAGTGCAAGTGGTGACCCTTTAGATGAATAAAAAATTATTAAATTATTTATTTTAAAGTATTCACTGCTCGTTTTTTTGCTTCATTTGAGGGTATATTCTGCTCATCTTTTTCCGAAAAATTAGTGTTCTTTCCAAGTACATATTCTATAGGGATATACTTATCCCACTTTTATATAGATGATTAAATGTAAGTGGGGACACTCTAAATGAACATAAAATTATTAGATTATTATTTTAAAATTGGCAATTTTCCTTTCTTTAGCTTCATTTGAGGGAATATTTTGCTCATCTTTAACCGAAAAATTAGTGTTCTTTCCCCGTACATATTTTTAGATATATATATATATATAGCCCACCTTTATATAGTGATACACTGTAAATGGGGACCCTGTAGATGAAAATAACATTATCAGATTATTAATTTTAAAGTTGGCACTGGTCGTTTTTCATATTTATTTGAGTGAATATTTTGCTCAATTCCATCCGAATAATTCGTGTTCTTTCCTCGTACATATTTTATAAAGATATATATAGACCACTTTTCTATGGTGATAAAGTGTAAGTGGGGCCCTGTAGATGAATATAAAATTATTAATTTTTAAAGTTGGCACTGGTCGTTTTTCAGCCTTATTTGAGGGGATATTTTGCTCATCTTTATTCGAAAAATTTGTGTTTCTTCCTCGTACATATTTTATAGAGTAATATATAGCCCACTTTTTTATGGTGATAAACTGTAAGTGGAGACACTGTAGACGAACGAAAAATTACTAGATTTTTAATTTTAAAGTTGGCACTGGTCGTTTTTCAGCTTTATTTGAGGGAATATTTTGCTCATTTCTATCCGAATAATTCGTGTTCTTTCCTCGTACATATTTTATAAAGATATATATAACCCGCTTTTATATGGTGACAAAGTGTAAATGGGGACCTGTAGATGAAGATAAAATTATTAGATTATTAATTTTAAAGTTGGCACTGGTGGTTTTTCAGCTTCATTTTAGGGAATATTTTTCTCATCTTTATCATAAAAATTAGTGTTTTTTCCTCGTACATATTTTATGGAGATATACCTATCCCACTTTTATATGGTGATAAAGTGTAAGTGAGGACTCCGTAGATGAATATAAAATTATTAGATTATTAATATTAAAGTTGGCATTTTTCCTTTATTTTAGGTTCATTTGAGGGAATATTTCGCTCATCTTTAACCGAAAAATTTGTGTTCTTTCCCCGTACATATATATATATATATATATATATATATATATATAGCCCACCTTTATATGGTGATACACTGTAAATGGGGACCCTGTAGATGAAAATAACATTATCAGATTATTAATTTTAAAGTTGGCACTGTTCGTCTTTTTGTTTCATTTGAGGGTATATTAAGCTCATCTTTATCCGAAAAGTTAGCATTCTTTCTACGTACATATTTTATAGAGATATATATACCCCACTTTTATATGGTGATAATGTGTAAGTGGGGACTCTCTAGATGAATATAAAATTATTAATTTTTAAAGTTGGCACTGGTCTTTTTCCAGCTTCATTTGAAATAACTATTTGCTCATGTTTATCCGAAAAATTAGTGTTTCTTCCTCGTACATATTTTATAGAGATATATATAGCCCACTTTTATATGGTGATAAAGTGTAAGTGGGGACCCTGTAGATGAATGTATAATTATTAGTTTATTTATTTTAAAGTTGGCAATTTTCCTTTTTTTAGCTTCTTTTGAGAAAATATTTTGCTCACCTTTATCCGAAAAATTTGTTCTTTTCTCGTAAATATTTTACAGAGATATACGAATCCCACTTTTATATGGAGATAAACTGTAAGTGGGCTTTTAGATGAATGTAAAATTATTAGCTTATTAATTTTAAAGTTGGTACTGGTCGTTTTTCAGCTTTATTTGAGGGAATATTTTGCTAATTTTTATCCGTAAAATTACTATTCTTTCCTCGTACATATTTTATACAGATATTATAGCCCACTTTTATATGGCAATAAAATGTAAGTCGGGTTCCTGTAGATGAATATAAATTTATTAATTTTTGAAGTTGGCACTGGTCGTTTTTCAGCTTCATTTGAGTTAATATTTTGCTTATCTTTATCCGAAAAATTAGGGTTTCTTCCTCGTACATATTTTATAGAAATATATATAGCCCACTTTTTTATGGTGATAAACTGTAAGTGAAGACTCTGTAGATGAATGAAAAATTCTTAGATTTTTAATTTTAAAGTTGGCACTGGTCGTTTTTCAGCTTTATTTGAGGGAATATTTTGCTCATCTTTATCCGAAAAATTAGTGTTCTTTCCTCGTACATATTTTATAGAGATTTATATAGCCCACTTTAATATGATGATAAAGTGTAAGTAGGGACTCTTTAGATGAATATAAATATATTATATTATTGAATTTAATGTTCGCAATTTTCCTTTTTTTAACTTCATTTGAGGGAATATTTTGCTCATCTTTATCCGAAAAATTAGTGTTCTTTCCTCGTATATATTTTATAGAGCTATACCTATCCCGCTTTTATATGGTGATAAAGTGTAAGTGAAGTCGCTGTGGGTGAATATAAAATTATTAGATTAATTATTTTAAAGTTGGCAATTTTCCTTTCTTTAGTTTCATTTGAGGGAATATTTTGCTAATTTTTGTCCGAAAAATTACTATTCTTTCGTCGTACATATTTTATACAGATATTATAGCCCACTTTTATATGGCGATAAAATGTAAGTGGGGACCCTGTAGATGAATATAAATTTATTAATTTTTGAAGTTGGCACTGGTCGTTTTTCAACTTCTTTTGAGGGAATATTTCTGTCATCTTTATCCGAAAAATTAGTGTTCTTTCTTCGTAGGTATTCTAGAGAAATAAACCTAGCCCACTTCTATATGGTGACAAAGTGCAAGTGGTGACCTTGTAGATGAATATAAAATTATTAGATTATTATTTTAAAGTTCGCACTGCACGTTTCTCAGCTTTATTTGTGAGAATATTTTGCTCATCTTTATCCGAAAAATTGGTGTTCTTTTTTCGTATATATTTTATAGAGAGGTATATAGCCCACTTTAATATGATGATAAACTGTAAGGGGAGACCCTGTAGATGAATATTAAATTTTTAGATTATTAATTTTAAAGTTCGTACTGGTCGTTTTTCAGCTTCATTTGAGGGAATATTTTGCTCATGTTTATCCGAAAAATTAGTGTTCTTTGCTCGTACATATTCTATAAAGATATACCTATTACACTTTTATATAGGTGATTAGGTGTAAGTAGGAACACTCTAGATGAACATAAAATTATTAGATTATTAATTTTAAAGTTGGCAATTTTCCTTTTTTCAGCTTCATTTGAGGGAATATTTTGAGCATGTTTATCCGAAAAATTAATGTTCTTTCCTCGTAGGTATTCTATAGAGATATACCTATCCCACGTTTATATAGTGATAAAGTGTAAGTGGTGACCCTGTAGATGAATATAAAATTATTAGATTATTAAAGTTGGCACTGGTCGTTTTTCAGCTTTATTTGAGGGAATATTTTCCTCATCTTTATCCGAAAAATTAGTGTTCTTTCATCGTACATATTTTATAGAGATATATATAGCCCACTCTAATGTGATGGTAAAGTGTAAGTGGGGACTCTGTAGATGAATATAGAATTATTAGATTATTAAATATAATGTTGGCAATTTTCCTTCTTTCAGCTACATTTGAGAGAATATTTTGCTCATCTTTATCGGAAAAATTAGTGTTCCTTCCTCGTACATATTTTATAGAGATATATATAGCCCACTTTTATATGGTGATAAAGTGTGAGGAACCTGTAGATGAGTATAAAATTATCAGATTATTAATTTTTAAAGTTGACCCTGGTCGCTTTTCAGCTTCATTTGAGGGAATATTTTGCTCATCTTTATTCGAAATATTAGTGTTCTTTCCTCGTTCATAATTTATGGAGATATACCTATCCCACTTTTATATGGTGATAAAGTGTAAGTGAGGACCCTGTAGATGAATATAAAATTATTAGATTATTAATTTTAAAGTTGGCACTGGTCGTTTTTTTGCTTCATTTGAGGGTATATTTTGGTCATCTTTATCCGAAAAGTTAGTATTCTTTGTACGTACATATTATATAGAGATATATATAGCCCACTTTCATATGGTGATAAGGTGTAAGTTGGGACCCTCTAGATGAATATAAAATTATTAATTTTCAAAGTTGGAACTGGTCGTTTTCCAGCTTCATTTGAAAGAATTATTTGCTCATCTTTATCCGAAAAATTAGTGTTTCTTCCTCGTACACATTTTATAGAGTTATATATAGCCCGCTTTTATATGGTGATAAAGTGTAAGTGAAGACCCTGTAGATGAATGAAAAATAATTGGATTTTTAATTTTAAAGTTGGCACTGGTCGTTTTTCAGCTTTATTTGAAGGAAATTTTACTCATTTTTATCCGAAAAATTTGTGTTCCTTCCTCGTACATATTTTATGGAGATATACCTATCCCACTTTTATATGTTGATAAAGTGTATGTGGGGACCCTGTACATTAGTATAAATTTATTAGATTATTAATATTAAAGTTCGCACTTGTCGTTTTTCAGCTTCATTTGAGGGAATATTTTGATCATCTTTATCGAAAAATTAGTGTTCTTTCCTCGTAGATACGATATAGAGATATACCTATCGCACGTTTATATGGTGATAAAGTGTAAGTGAGGACAGTGTAGATGAATATAAAATTATTAGATTATTAATTTTAAAGTTGGCATTTTTCATTTATTTTAGGTTCATTTGAGGGAATATTTTGCTCATCTTTAACCGAAAAATTAGTGTTCTTTCCCTGTACATATTTTTGGATATATATATATAGCTCACGTTTATATGGTGATACACTGTAAATAGGGACCCTATAGATGAAAACAAAATTATCAGATTATTAATTTTAAAGCTGGCACTGGTCGTTTTTTTGCTTCATTTGAGGGTATACTTTGCTCATCTTTATCGGAAAAGTTAGTATTCTTTCTACGTACATATTATATAGAGATATATATAGCCCACTTTTATATGATGATAAGGTGTAAGTGGGGACCCTCTAGATGAATATAAAATTATTAATTTTTAAAGTTGGCACTGGTCGTTTTCCAGCTTCATTTCAAAGAATTATTTGCTCATCTTTATCCGAAAAATTAGTGTTTCTTCCTCGTACACATTTTATAGAGATATATATAGCCCGCTTTTATATGGTGATAAAGTGTAAGTGAAGACCCTGTAGATGAATGAAAAATTATTAGATTTTTAATTTTAAAGTTGGCACTGGTCGTTTTTCAGCTTTATTTGAGGGAATATTTTACTCATTTTTATCCGAAAAATTTGTGTTCTTTCCTCGTACATATTTTATGGAGATATACCTATCCCACTTCTATATGGTGATAAAGTGTAAGTGGGGACCCTGTACATGAGTATAAAATTATTAGATTATTAATATTAAAGTTCGCACTTGTCGTTTTTCAGCTTCATTTGAGGGAATATTGTGATCATCTTTATCGAAAAATTAGTGTTCTTTCCTCGTAGATACTATATAGAGATATACCTATCGCACGTTTATATGGTGATCAAGTGTAAGTGGTGACCCTGTAGATGAAAATAAAATATTAGATTATTAAAGTTGACACTGCACGTTTTTCAGCTTTATTTGAGGGAATATTTTGCTCATCTATATCCAAAAAATTAGTGTTCTTTCCTCGTACATATTTTATGGAGATATACCTATCCCACTTTTATATGGTGATAAGCTGTAAGTGGGGACCTGGATATGAATGTAGAATTATTTGATTTTTTATTTTAAATTTGGCACTGGTCGTTTCTCAGCTTTATTTGAGAGTACATCTTGCTCATCTTTATCGGAAAAAATAGTGTTATTTACTCGTACTTATTTTATAGAGAAATGTATAGCCCACTTTTATATGATGATAAAGTATAAGTGAAGACCCTGTAGATGAACATACAATTTTTAGATTATTAATTTTTAAAGTTGGCACTTGTCGTTTTTCAGCTTCATTTGAGGGAATATTTTCTCATCTTTATCCGAAAAATTATTGTTCTTTCCTCGTACATATTCTATAGGGATATACCTATCCCACTTTTATATATATAGGTGGTAAGGTGTAAGTAGGAACACTCTAGATGAACATAAAATTATTAGATTATTAATTTTAAAGTTTGCAATTTTCCTTTTTTTAGCTTCATTTGACGGAGTATTTTGCTCATCTTTAACCGAAAAATAAGTGTTCTTTCCACGTACAAATTTCGAGATATATATATATATATAGCGCACTTTTGTATGGTGATACACTGTAAATGGGGACCCTGTAGATGAAAATAACATTATCAGATTATTAATTTTAAAGTTGGCACTGGTCGCTTTTCAGCTTTATTTGAGGGAATATTTTGCTCATTTTTATCCGAAAAATTAGTATTCTTTCCTCGTACATATTTTATAGAGATATATATAGCCCACCTTTATATGGTGATAAAGTGTAAGTGGGGACCCTGTAGATGAATATAAGAATATTAATTTTTAAAGTTGGCACTGGTCGTTTTTCAGCTTCATTTGTGGAAATTATTTGCTCATCTTTATCCGAAAATTTAGTGTTTCTTCCTCGTACATATTTTATAGAGATATATATAGCCCGCTTTTATATGGTGATAAAGTGTAAGTGAAGACCCTGTAGATGAATGAAAAATTATTAGATTTTTAATTTTAAAGTTGGCACTGGTCGTTTTTCAGCTTTATTTGAGGGAATATTTTACTAATTTTTATCCGAAAAATTTGTGTTCTTTCCTCGTTCATATTTTATGGAGATATACCTATCCCACTTTTATATGGTGATAAAGTCTAAGTGGGGACCCTGTACATGAGTATAAAATTATTAGATTATTAATATTAAAGTTCGCACTGGTCGTTTTTCAGCTTCATTTGAGGGAATATTTTGATCATCTTTATCCGAGAAATTAGTGTTCTTTCATCGTACATATTTTATAGAGATATATATAGCCCACTCTAATATGATGGTAAAGTGTAAGTGGGGACTCTGTAGATGAATATAAAATTATTAGATTATTAAATTTAATGTTGGCAATTTTCCTTTTTTCAGCTTCATTTGAGAGAATGTTTTGCTCATCTTTATCGGAAAAATTAGTGTTCTTTCGTCGTACATACGTTATAGAGATATATATAGCCCACTTTTATATGGTGATAAAGTGTAAGTGAGGACCCTGTAGATGAATATAAAATTATTAGATTATTAATTTTTGAAGTTGGCACTGGTCATTTTTCAGCTTCATTTGAGGGAATATTTTCTCATCTTTATCCGAAAAATTAGCGTTCTTTTTTCGTGCATATTCTATAGGGATATATATAGCCCACTTTTATATGGTGAAAAGTGTAAGTGGGGATACAGTAGATGAATATAAATTTATTACTTTATTTATTTTAAAATTGGCAATTTTCTTTTTTTTTAGCTTCATTTAAGCTAATATTTTGCTCACCTTTATCCGAAAAATTAGTGTTCTCTTCTCGTATATATTTTATAGAGATATACCAATCCCACTTTTATATGGAGATAAACTGTAAGCCGGCCTTCTGATGAATGTAAAATTATTAGATTATTAATTTTTGAAGTTGGCACTGGTCGTTTTTCAGCTTTATTTGAGGGAATATTTTGCTCATCTTTATCCGAAATATTAGTGTTCTTTCCTCGTACATATTTTATGGAGATATACCTAACCCACTTTTATATGGTGATAAAGTGTAAGTGGGGACCCTGTACATGAGTATAAAATTATTAGATTATTAATATTAAAGTTCGCACTGGTCGTTTTTCAGCTTCATTTGAGGGAATATTTTGATCATCTTTATCCGAGAAATTAGTGTTCTTTCATCGTACATATTTTATAGATATATATATAGCCCACTCTAATATGATGGTAAAGTGTAAGTGGGGACTCTGTAGATGAATATAAAATTATTAAATTATTAAATTTAATGTTGGCAATTTTCCTTTTTTCAGCTTCATTTGAGAGAATGTTTTGCTCATCTTTATCGGAAAAATTAGTGTTCTTTCGTCGTACATACGTTATAGAGATATATATAGCCCACTTTTATATGGTGATAAAGTGTAAGTGAGGACCCTGTAGATGAATATAAAATTATTAGATTATTAATTTTTAAAGTTGGCACTGGTCATTTTTCAGCTTCATTTGAGGGAATATTTTCTCATCTTTATCCGAAAAATTAGCGTTCTTTTTTCGTGCATATTCTATAGGGATATATATAGCCCACTTTTATAGGGTGAAAAGTGTAAGTGGGGATACTGTAGATGAATATAAATTTATTACTTTATTTATTTTAAAATTGGCAATTTTCTTTTTTTTAGCTTCATTTAAGCTAATATTTTGCTCATCTTTAACCGAAAAATTAGTGTTCTTTATATAAGCTCACCGATAAAGATAGCCCACTCTAATATGATGGTAAAGTGTAAGTGGGGACTCTGTAGATGAATATAAAATTATTAGATTATTAAATTTAATGTTGGCAATTTTCCTTTTTGCAGCTTCATTTGAGAGAATGTTTTCCTCATCTTTATCGGAAAAATTAGTGTTCTTTCCTCGTACATATGTTATAGAGATATATATAGCCCTCCCCGATAAACACCACCTTTACGAAGACACTTATGTGTCGGGTGGGGAGGATTGAGTGCTACAGTGAAATTTAGAGCTGTGTCGGTGGTAGTTCACTACCAGAAGGGCCACCCCTACCGAATTGGTCTAAATGGAGTAGCCAGACGAAGAGTGTTCTGGGAGAAGGCAGCAGTTCTCCAGTAGCCAAGTTCGCGGAAATCATAGTGATTGGCACGGCAACTTGGACATTAGTCCCAGGCGTGGTCAGAGTGACTTTAACGGCTGGGATACTGCGGGGTGGAAGGCAACGGGAAACCACCACTCTATTTTCCCTAGTTTGCTAGCAGCGAAAAGAGAACATGAACAATGGTCTTTCGCAGGTCAAAATGTAGGTCCGGAGGTAAAATATCCCCCCATTCGGATCTCCGGGAGGGGGATGTCTTGGGAAGGACTATTGGACGAGAAAGTAATAATGGGGGGAAGACAAACAGAGAAAGAAAGACAAGGAAGAGCAAAAGATTTAGGATAGGGACATGGAACGTACGTACTATGTTACAGGAAGAAAATTAGAAAATCTTAAAGAAGAAATGAAACAAAATAAATTAGATTTGGTAGGAGTTTGTGAAGTTAGATGGGAAGGTAATGGGGTATTGAACAGCGAAGGATATAGAATGTTTTACTCAGGTAATGAAAAGGGCGGTCATAATGGCGTAGGAATAAATCTTTAAAAACGCTTAAAGGAGAAGGTAGTGAAAGTAGAATTTGTTGATGATAGAGTTATGATGTTAAGACTTAAAGGGAAAACGAAGGATCTAGTGGTGATACAGACATATGCACCGACGACTTCGCATGCAAATGAAGAAGTAGAGGAAACTTATGAGAAAATAGAAGAAATTATAGATAGGGAGAAGAAGGGTGCATGCATAATTCTAATGGGAGATTTCAATGCAGTTGTGGGAGAAAAACAGGAAGGTAGTATCGTAGGCAAATATGGTTTAGGCGAAAGAAATGAAAGGGGAGAGGGACTGGTGAATTTCTGTAGACAGAATTCACCAGTAATTGGGAACACTTGGTTCAATCAGCACAAGAGAAGAAGATATACATGGAAATCACCAATAGACGGCGGAAGATATCAGATAGACTACGTTATGATTCAGGACAGGTATCGGAATAGCTTAAAGAACGCGAAGACCCTTCCCGGGGCTGATATTTTCTCTGATCATAATCTTGTGCTGGCCGAAGTAGATATTCAACTGAAAAATGTAGGCAGAAGAAAAGTAGGTAACAAAGTGTTGAATACTGAAAAGTTGAAAAACGAGGAAATTAGAAATCTTTTCGCTGAAAAATTCGAAGAAAAATGTTCAAACGAGGAAAGGATAGGCGCAGGTAGTAACGCACGGTGGGAACATATTAAACGTAGAAAACTGCAGAAGAAGCAGTAGGTTACCGCGAACACAAAACTGCTAAGAAACCATGGGTTACAGAGCAGATGTTGCAGAAAATGAGGGAGAGGAAGATGTGGAAACAGGTTGATACAGAAGAGGGCAGAAAGATGTACAGAAAGTTAAATAATGAATTACGAAGAGAAACAGACAAAGCGAGGGAAGAGTTTTACAAAAGAAAATGCGAGGACATAGAAGAATTAGAAAGAGTTGGGAAATATGAGGAAATGTACAAGGAGGTGAAATCTATGGAATTTCGGAGGAAACAAGGGAGTATCATGATGGCAGTAGAAAATAAGAATGGGAAGGTAGTCAGCGAGAGAAATGAGGTCATAGGAAGGTGGAAAGAATACGTTGAAGACTTATATGAGAGTAGGGATAGACCGTGTAGCCTAAATGTTGAAGTGGAAAATGAAGTAGGCGAGGATGATAAAGGATTTAGTATCTTCGGGATGAGTTTGAAAAGGCTATATCTGAGATTAGGAATGGAAAGGCAACAGGAATAGATAACATACCAATTGAATTCATTAAAAATATAGGAGACAAGGGAAAGAAAGAATTGTGGCGACTATGCAATGAAATATATGAAACAGGAGAATGGCCAAGAGACTTTCTGAAAACGATCATGATACCGATGGCTAAGAAATCGAACCCAAAGAGATGTGAGGATTATAGAACTATTAGTCTCATATCTCATGCAGCTAAAATTCTGCTCCGAATACTGAACAGAAGGTTATATGGAAAACCAAATAAAGATGTTGAGGAAGAGCAGTTCGGGTTCAGAAGAGGCAAGGGCACAAGAGATGCTATTGGATTATTAAGGGTGATCGGTGAAAGATTTATAGAAAAAGGGAAAGAGGTGTATGTTGTATTTATTGATCTAGAAAAGGCTTTTGACCGCGTGAATTGGGAATTGTTGTTGGGAGTTCTAACAAAGATAGGGTTGAAATGGAAAGATAGAAGACTCATAAGAAACTTATACATGAACCAACAAGTAAGTGTTAGGATAGGGGAAGAACTGACGGAAGAGAGTGCAATTGGAAGGGGAGTTCGACAAGGATGCTGCCTCTCGCCAACACTGTTTAATGTCTATCTAGAAGAGATAGTGAAAAAGAGCCTACATGATGATGATGGCATTTCGGTAGGAGGAAGAATGATTAGATGCATAAGATTTGCAGACGATATGGCGCTTGTTGCAGAATCTGAAAAGAAAATCAATAAAATGTTAGAAAAAATGAGAAGGGGCTTTGAAGAATATGGGATGAAAATAAATGTTAGAAAGACAAAAGCCATGGTGATTGGAACGAAGGGGTCTATGTCAAATATGAAAGTAGGAGGGGAGAAAATAGAACAAGTGAATAGTTTTCGGTACCTGGGTAGTGTTCTTAGTAATGACATGAAATGCGAACGTGAAATAAAAGCAAGGATAGGAATGGCGAAAGAAGCCTTTAAAAGAAAGAAAAGTCTGTTTTGTGGGACCTTGAACAAAGAGTTGAGAAAAAGACTCATAAAATGCTTCGTGTGGAGTGTTGTGCTATATGGGGCGGAAACGTGGACATTGCGTAACGGTGACGAAAAGCGACTGGAAGCCTTCGAAATGCAGGTGTAGAGAAGAATGGAAAGAAATAGCTGGGTAGAGCGGAAAACGAATGAGAGTGTGTTAGAAATGGTGGGTGAGAAAAGAACACTTTTAGATATTATTAGGAAGAGGAAGAGAAACTGGTTGGGACATTGCCTAAGAAAAGATTGTATCATGAGGGACGTCCTAGAGGGTATGGTGGCGGGAAAGAGAGGGAGGGGGCGAAAGAGACTACAATTAATGGATGATATTAAAACAGAACGATCATACGCGAAGACGAAAAGGTTAGCGGAGGATCGTGGAGCATAAGAGCTTCTCAGCTGCGGCAAGTGACCGGCCAAGAAAGGCAGAATACCTATGATGATGATGATGATTTATATGGTGATAAAGTGTAAGTGATGACCCTGTAGATGAATATAAAATTATTAGATTATTAATTTTTAAAGTTGGCACTGGTCGTTTTTCAGCTTCATTTGAGGGAATATTTTCTCATCTTTATCCGAAAAATTAGCGTTCTTTTCTCGTACATATTTTATAGGGATATATATAGCCCACTTTTATATGGTGATAAAGTATAACTGGGGACCCTGTAGATGAATATAAAATTATTAGTTTATTTATTTTAAAGTTGGCAAGTTTCCTCTTTATAGCTTCATTTGAGGGTATATTTTGCTCACCTTTATCCGAAAAATTAGTGTTCTTTTCTCGTATATATTTTATAGAGATATACATATCCCACTTTTATATGGAGATAAACTGTAAGTGGGCCTTTAGATGAATGTAAAATTATTAGATTATTAATTTTTCAAGTTGGCACTGGTCGTTTTTCAGCTTTATTTGAGGGAATATTTTTCTCATCTTTATCCGAAATATTAGTGTTTTTTCCTCGTACATAATTTATGGAGATATACCTATCCCACTTTTATATGGTGATAAAGTGTAAGTGAGGACCCTGTAGATGAATATAAAATTATTAGATTATTAATTTTAAAGTTGGCATTTTTCCTTTTTTTTAGTTTCATTTGAGGGAATATTTTGCTCATCTTTATCCGAAAAATTAGTGTTCTTTCTTCGTATATATTTTATACAGATATACCTATCAAAATTTTATATGGTGATAAACTGTAAGTGGAGGCCCTGTAGTTGACTATAAAATTATTAGATTATAATTTTAAAGTTGGCAATTTTCCTTTTTTACCTTCATTTGAAGCAATATTTTCTCATCTTTAACCGAAAAATTAGTGTTTCTCCTCGTACATATTTTATAGAAATATACCTATCCCACTTTTATATGGTGATAAAGTGCAAGTGGTGACCCTTAGATGAATATAAAATTATTAGATTATTAATTTTAAAGTATGCACTGCTCCTTCTTTTGCTTCATTTGAGGGTGTATTTGGCTCATCTTTACCCGAAAAATTAGTGTTCTTTCCTCGTACATATTCTATAGGTATATACCTATCCCACTTTTATATAGGTGATAAGGTGTAAGTAGGAACACTCTAGATGAACATAAATTTATTAGATTATTAATTTTAAAGTTGGCAATTTTTTTAGCTTCATTTGAGGGAATATTTTGCTCATCTTTAACGGAAAAATTAGTGTTCTTTCCCCGTACATATTTTTATATATATGTATATATATAGCCCACCTTTATCTGGTGATACACAGTAAATAGGGACCCTGTAGATGAAAATAACATTATCAGATTATTAATTTTAAAGTTGGCACTGGTCGCTTTTTGCTTCATTTGAGGGTATGTTTACTCATGTTTATCCGAAAAATTAGTATTCTTTCCTCGTACATATTTTATGGAGATATACCTATCCCACTTTTATATGGTGATAAAGTGTAAGTGGGGAACCTGTACATGATAAAATTATTGGATTATTAATATTACAGTTGGCACTGGTCGTTTTTCAGCTTAATTTGAGGGAATATTTTGCTCATCTTTATTCGAAAAATTAGTGTTCTTTTCTTGTAGATACTATATAGAGATATACCTATCGCACGTTTATACGGCGATAAAGTGTAAGTGGTGACCCTGTAGATGAATATAAAATTATTAGATTATTAAAGTTGACACTGCACGTTTTTCAGCTTTATTTGAGGGAATATTTTTCTCATCTTTTTCCGAAAAATTAGTGTCCGTTCCTCGTACATATTTTATAGAGATATATATAGCCCACTCTAATATGATGATAAAGAGTAAGTGGGGCTCTGTAGATGATTATAAAATTATTAGATTATTGAATTTAATGTTGGCAATTTTCTTTTTTAAATTTATTTGAGGGAACATTTTGCTCATCTTTATCCGAAAAATTAGTGTTCTCTCCTCGTACATATTTTATAGAGATATACATATCCCACTTTTATATGGTGATAAGCTGTAAGTGGGGACCATGTTAATGAATCTAGAATTATTTGATTTTTTATTTTAAAGTTGGCAATGGTCGTTTCTAAGCTTTATTTGAGGGAATATTTTGCTCATCTTTTTCGGAAAAATTAGTGTTATTTACTCGTACATATTTTTTTCCAGAAATTTATAGCCCACTTTTATATGGTGATAAAGTGTAAGTGGGGACACTCTAGATGAATATAAAATTATTAGATTTTTAATTTTCAAAGTTGGCACTGGTCGTTTTTCAGCTTCATTTAAGGGAATATTTTCTCATCTTTATCCGAAAAATTACCGTTCTTTTCTCGTACATATTTTATAGGGATATATATAGACCACTTTTATATGGTGATAAAGTGTAAGTGGGGACACTGTAGATGAAAATAAAATATTTAGTTTATTTATTTTAAACTTGGCAATTTTCCTTTTTTAGCTTCATTTGAGGGAATATTTTGCTCATCTTTATCCGAAAAATTAGTGTTCTCTCCTCGTACATAATTTACAGAGATATACATATCCCACTTTTATATGGAGATAAACTGTAAGTGTGCCTTTAGATGAATGTAAAATTAATAGATTATTAATTTTTGAAGTTGGCACTGGTCCTTTTTCACCTTTATTTGAGGGAATATTTTGCTCATTTTTATCCGAAATATTAGTGTTCTTTCCTCGTACATAATTTATGGAGATATACCTATCCCACTTTTATATGGTGATAAAGTATAAGTGAGGACCCTTTAGATAAATATAAAACTATTAGATTATTAATTTTAAAGTTGGCAATTTTCCTTTTTTTAGCTTCATTTGAGGGAATATTTTGCTCATCTTTAACAGAAAAATTACTGTTCTTTCCTCGTACATATTCTAAAGAGATATACCTATCACACTTTTATATGGTAATAAAGTGTAAGTGGGGACCATGTAGATGGATATGAAATTATTAGATTATTAAATTTAAAGTTGGCAATTTTCCTTTTTTAGCTTCATTTGAGGGAATATTTTCCTCATCTTTACCCGAAATATTAGTGTTCGTTTCTCGTACATATTTTATGGAGATACATATAGCCAATTTTATATGGTGATAAACTGTAAGTGGGGACCATGTAGATGAATATGAAATTATTTGATTATTAATTTTAAAGTTGGAAATTTTCCTTTTTTTAGATTCATTTGAGGGAATATTTTGCTCATCTTTATCCGAAAAATTAGTGTTTTTTTCTCGTACATATTTTATACAGATGTATATAACCCACTTTTATATGGTGATAAACTGTAAGTTGGGACCCTGCAGATGAACGTAAAATTACTAGATTATTAATTTTAAAGTTGACACTGGTCGTTTTTCACCTTTATTTGAAGGAATATTTTGCTTATCTTTATCCGAAAAATTAGTATTCTTTTCTCGTACATATTTTATAGAGAAATATATATCCCACCTTTTTTTGGTGATACACTCTAAGTGGGAACCCTGTAGATGAATGTAAAGTTATTCGATTTTTAATTCTAAAGTTGGCACTGGTCGTTTTGCAGCTTTATTACAGGGAATTTATTACTAATCCTTATCTGAAAAATTAGTGTTCTTTCCTCGTACATATTTTATATAGATAGATATAGCCGACTTTTATATGGTGATAAACTGTAAGTTGGGACCCTGTAGATGAATGTCAAATTATTAGTTAATTTATTTTAAAGTTGGCAAATTTTTCTTTTTAGCTTTATTTGAGGGAATATTTTGCTCATCTTTATCCGAAAAATTAGTGTTCTTTTCTCGTACATATTTTATAGAGATACACCTATCCCACTTTTATATGGTGATAAGCTAATTTGGGATCCAGTAGATGAATGTAAAATTATTAGATTATTAATTTTAAAGTTGGCACTGGTCGTTCTTCAGTTTTATTCGCGGGAAAATTTTGCTCATCTTTATCCGAAAAATTAGTGTCCTTTCCTCGTACATATTTTATAGAGATATACATATCCCACTTTTATATGGTGATAAAGTGAAAGTGGGGACCCGGTAGATGATTATAAAATTATTAGATTATTAATTTTAAAGTTGGCAATTTTCCTTTTTCACCTTCATTTGAGGCAATATTTTGCTAATCTTTAACCGAAAAATTAGTGTTCTTTCCCCGTACATATGTTATAGAGAAATATATATCCGACCTTTATATGGTGATACACTGTAAGTGGGAACCCTTAAATGAATGTAAAGTTATTCGGTTATTAATTCTAAAGTTGCCACTCGTCGGTTTTCAGCTTCATTTAAGTGAATATTTTGCTCATCTTTATCCGAAAAATTTGTGTTCTTTCCTCGTACATATTTTATAGAGATATGAACAGCCCACCTTTATATGGTGATAAAGTGTAAGTGGAGACTCTGTAGATGAATATAAAAATATTAGATTATTATTTTTAGTTGGCACTGCTCCTTTTGCAGCTTTATTTGAGGGAATATATTACTCATCTTTATCCGAAAAATTAGTGTTCTTTCCTCGAACATATTTTATAGCGATATACCTACCCCACTTATATATGGTGAAAAACTATAAGTAGGGACATGGTAGATGAATGTAAAATTATTAGATTATTAATTTTAAAGTTGGCACTGGTCGTTTCTCAGCTTTATTTGAGCTAATACTTATCTCATTTTTGTCCGAAAAATTAGTGTTCTTTCCTCGTACATATTTTATAGAGATATATATAACCCACTTTAATATGATGATAAAGTGGAAGCGGGGACTCTGAAGATGAATATAAAATTATTAGATTACTAATTTTAAAGTTGGCACTGGTCGTTTTCAGCTTTATTTGAGGGAATATTTTGCTAATTTTTATGCGAAAAATTACTATTCTTTCCTCGTACATATTTTATAGAGATATATATGGCCCAATTTTATATGGCGATAAAGTGTAAGTGGTGACCCTGTAGACGAATATAAAATTATTAATTTTTAAAGTTGGCACTGGTCGTTTTTCATCTTCATTTGAGGGAATATTTTGCTTCTCTTTATCCGAAAAATTAGGGTTTGTTCCTCGTACATATTTTATAGAGATATATATAGCCCACTTTTTTATGGTGATAAACTGTAAGCGAAGACCCTGTAGATGAATGAAAAATTATTAGATTTTTAATTTTAAAGTTGGCACTGCTCGTTTTTCAGCTTTAATTGAGGGAATATTTTGCACATTTTTATCCGAAAAATTGTTCTTTCCTCTTTCATATTTTATAGAGATATATATAGCCCACTTTTATATGGTGATAAAGTGTAAGTGGGGACCCTAAAGATCAATATAAAATTATTAATTTTTAAAGTTGGCACTGTTCGTTTTTCAGCTTCATTTGAGGGAATATTTTGCTCATCTTTATCCGAAAAATTAGTGTTTTTTCTTCGTAGGTATTCTATAGAGATATACCTATCGCACGTTTATATGGTGAAAAACTGTAAGTGGTTACCCTGTAGATGAATATAAAATTATTAGATTATTAATTTGAAAGTTGGCACTGCACGTTTTTCAGCTTTATTTGAGGGAATATTTTGCTCATCTTTATCCGAAAAATTAGTGTTCTTTCCTCGTACATATTTTATAAAGAGATATATAGCCCTCTTTATTATGATGAAAAACTGTAAGTGAAGACCCTGTAGATGAATGAAAAATTATTAGATTTTTAATTTTAAAGTTGGCACTGGTCGTTTTTCACCTTTATTTGAGGGAATATTTTGCGCATTTTTATCCGAAAAATTGTTCTTTTCTCGTTCATATTTTATAGAGGTATATATAGCCCACTTTTATATGGTGAAAAAGTGTAAGTGGGGACCCTGAAGATGAATATAAAATTATTAATTTTTAAAGTTGGCACTGGTCGTTTTTCAGGTTCATTCGATGGAATATTTTGCTCATCTTTATCCGATAAATATGTGTTCTTTCCTAGTACATATTTTATGGAGATATACTTATCCCACTTTGATATGGTGATAAAGTGTAAGTGGGGACCCTGTAGATGAATATAAAATTATTAGATTATTAACTTTAAAGTTGGCACTGTTCGTTTTTCACCTTCATTTGAGGGAACATTTTGCACATATTTATCAGAAAAATTAGTGTTATTTCCTCGTAGGTATTCTATAGAGATGTACCTATCGCACGTTTATATGGTGATACAGTGTTAGTGGTGACCCTGTAGATGAATGGAAAATTATTAGATTATTAAATTTTAAAGTTGGCACTGGTCGTTTTTCAGCTTTTTTTGAGGGAATATTTTGCTCATCTTTACCCCAAAATTATTGTTCTTTATTCGTACATATTTTATGGAGATATACATATCTCAGTTTTGTATGGTGATAAAATGTAAGTAAGGACCCTGTAGATTAATATAAAATTATTAGATTATTAATTTCAAAGTTGGCAATTTTCCTTTTTTAGCTTCATTTGAGGGAATATTTTCTAATCTTTACCCGAAAAATTACTGTTCTTTCCTCGTATATATTTTATAAAGATATATAAAGCGCACTTTTATCTGGTGATAAACAGTAAGTGGGGACCCCGTAAACGAAATAAAATTATTACATTATTAATTTTAAAGTTGGCACTGATCGTTCTTCAGTTTTATTTGAGGGAAAATTTTGCTCATCTTTATCCGAAAAATTAGTGTTCTTCCCTCGTACATATTTTGTAGAGATATACATATCCCACTTTTATATGGTGATAAACTGTAAGTGGAGACCCCGTGAATAAATATAAAATAATTAGATTATAAAATTTAAAGTTGGCAATTTTCCTTTTTTAGCTTCATTTGAGCGAATATTTTGCTAATCTTTAACCGAAAAATTAGTATTCTTTCCCCGTACATATTTATATATATATATCATATATATATATATATATATATATATATATATATATATATCTGACCTTTATATGATGGTACACTGTAAATGGGGACCCTGTAGATGAAAACAACATTATCAGATTACTAATTTTAAAGTTGGCACTGGTCGCTTTTCAGCTTTATTTGAGGGAATATTTTGCTAATTTTTATCCGAAAAATTACTATTCTTTCCTCGTACATATTTTATAGAGATATATATAGCCCACTTTTATATGGCGATAAAGTGTAAGTGGTGACCCTGTAGACGAATGTAAAATTATTAATTTTTCAAGTTGGCACTGGTCGTTTTTCAGCTTCATTTGAGGGAATATTTTGCCTCTCTCTATCCGAAAAATTAGGGTTTTTTCCTCGTACATATTTTATAGAGATATATATAGCCCACTTTTTTATGGTGATAAACTGTAAGTGAAGACCCTGTAGATGAATGAAAAATTATTAGATTTATAATTTTAAAGTTGGCACTGCTCGTTTTTCAGCTTTATTTGAGGGAACATTTTGCACATTTTTATCCGAAAATTTGTTCTTTCCTCGTTCATATTTTATAGAGATATATATAGCCCACTTTTATATGGTGATAAAGTGTAAGTGGGGACCCTAAAGATCAATATAAAATTATTAATTTTTAAAGTTGGCACTGGTCGTTTTTCAGCTTCATTTGAGGGAATATTTTGCTCACCTTTATCCGATAAATTAGTGTTCTTTCCTAGTACATATTTTATGGAGATATACTTATCCCACTTTTATAAGATGATAAAGTGTAAGTGGGGACCCTGTAGATGAATATAAAATTATTAGATTATTAATTTTAAAGTTGGCACTGTTCGTTTTTCACCTTCATTTGAGGGAATATTTTGCTCATCTGTATTCCAAAAATTATTGTTCTTTATTCGTACATATTTTATGGAGACATACCTATTCCACTTTTGTATGGTGATAAACTGTAAGTAAGGACCCTGTAGATTAATATAAAATTATTAGATTATCAATTTCGAAATTGGCAATTTTCCTTTTTTAGCTTCATTTGAGAGAATATTTTGCTAATCTTTACCCGAAAAATTACTGTTTTTCCTCGTATATATTTTATAGAGATATATATATAGCCCACTTTTATCTGGTGAAAAAAGTAAGTGAGGACCCTGCAAACGAATATAAAATTATTACATTATTAATTTTAAAGTTGGCAATTCTCCCTTTTTTAGCTTCATTGGAGGAAATATTTTGCTCAACTTTATCGGAAATATTAGTGTTCTTTTTTCGTACATATTTTAAAGAGATATACATATCTCACTTTTATATGGTGATAAACTGTAAGTGGAGTCCCGGTAGATGAACATAAAATTATTAGATTATTAATATTAAAGTTCGTACTGGTCTTTTTTCAGCTTCATTTGTGGGAATATTTTGCTCATGTTTATCCGAAAAATTAGTGTTCTCTCCTCGTACATATTCTATAGGGATATACCTATCCCACTTTTATAGGGTGATAAAGTGCAAGTGGTGACCTTGTAGATGAATATAAAATTATTAGATTATTAATTTTAAAGTTGGTAATTCTCCTTTTTTTAGCTTCATTCGAGGGAATATTTTTCTCACCTTTATCGGAAAAATTAGTGTTCTTTCCTCGTACATATTTTATAGAGATAACCTATCCCACTTTTATATGGTGATAAACTGTAAGTGGAGACCCAGTAGATGAATATAAAATTATTAGATTATTAAATTTAAAGTATGCGCTGCTCGTTTTTTTGCTTCATTTGAGTATATATTTTTCTTATCTTTATCCGAAAAATTAGTGATCTTTCCTGGCACATATTCTATAGGGATATACTTATCCCACTTTTATATAGGTCATAAGGTGTAAGTGGGGACACTCTAAATGAACATAAAATTATTAGATTATTAATTTTAAAGTTGGCAATTTTTCTTTCTTTAGCTTCATGTGAGGGAATATTTTGCTGATCTTTAACCGAAAAATTAGTGTCCTTTCCCCGTACATATTTTGAGATAAATATATATAGCCCAGCTTTGTATGGTGATACACTGTAAATGGGGACCCTGTAGATGAAAATAACATTATCAGATTATTAATTTTAAAGTTGGCACTGGTCGTTTTTCAGCTTTATTTGAGTGAATATTTTTGCTCATTTCTATCCGAATAATTCGTGTTCTTTCCTCGTACATATTTTATAGATATATATATAGCTTGCTTTTATATGGTGATAAAGTGTAAATGGGTACCTGTGGATGAATATAAAATTATTAGATTATTAGTTTTTAAAGTTGGCACTGGTCGTTTTCATCTTCATTTGAGGGAATATTTTGCTCATCTTTATCGGAAAAATTAGTGTTCTTTCCTCGTACATATTCTAAAGAGATATACCTATCCCACTTTTATATGGTAAAAAAATGTGTAAGTGAAGTCGCTGTAGGTGAATATGAAATTATTAGATTCATTATTTTAAAGTTGGCAATTTCCATTTTTTAGCGTCATTTGAAAGAATATTTTGCTCATCTTTATCCGAAAAGTTAGTGTTCTTTCCTCGAATATATTTTATAGACATATACCTATCCCACTTTTATATGGTGATAAACTCTAAGTGGAGACCCTGTAGATGAATATAAAATTATTAGATTATTAATTTTTAAAGTTGGCACTCGTCGTTTTTCAGCTTCATTTGAGGGAAGATTTTTCTCATCTTTATCCGAAAAATAAGTGTTCTTTCTTCGTAGGTATTCTATAGAAATACACCTATCCCACTTTTATATGGTGACAAAGTGCAAGTGGTGACCGTGTAGATGAATATAAAATTATTAGATTATTAATTTTAAAGTTGGCAATTTTCCTTTTTTTAGCTTCATTTGAGGGAGTATTTTGCTCATCTTTATCCGAAAAATTGGTGTTCTTTTTTCGTATATATTTTATAGAGAGATATATAGCCCACTTTAATATGATGATAAAGTGTAAGTAGGAACACTCTAGATGAACATGAAATTATTAGATTATTAATTTTAAAGTTGGCAATTTTCCTTTTTTTAGCTTCATTTGAGGGCGTATTTTGCTCATCTTTAACCGAAAAATTAGTGTTCTTTCCCCGTACATATATTTAGATAGATATATATATATAGTCCACCTTTATATGGTGATACACTGTAAATGGGAACCCTGTAGAGGAAAATAACATTATCAGATTATTAATTTTAAAGTTGGCACTGGTCGTTTTTCAGCTTTATTTGAGGAAATATTTTGCTCAATATATCCAAAAAATTAGTATTCTTTCCTCGTACTTATTTTATAGAGATATATATAGCCCACTTTAATATGATGATAAAGTGTAAGTGGGGACTCTGTAGATGAATATAAAATTATTAGATTATTAAATTTAATGTTGGCAATTTGCCTTTTTTAGCTTCATTTGAGGGAATATTTTGCTCATCTTTATCGGAAAAATTAGTGTTCTTTCCTCGTACATATTTTATAGATATATATATATATATATATATATATATATATATATATATATATATATATATATATATATATAGCCGACCTTTATATGGTGGTACACTGTAAATGGGGACCCTGTAGATGAAAACAACATTATCAGATTACTAGTTTTAAAGTTCGCACTGGTCGTTTTTCAGCTTTATTTGAGGGAATATTTTGCTAATTTTTATCCGAAAAATTACTATTCTTTCCTCGTACATATTTTATAGAGATATATATAGCCCACTTTTATATGGCGATAAAGTGTAAGTGGTGACCCTGTAGATGAATATAAAATTAATAGATTATTAATTTTAAAGTTGGCACTGCACGTTTTTCAGCTTTTTTTGAGGGAATATTTTTCTCATCTTTATCCGAAAAATTGGTGTTCTTTTTTCGTATATATTTTATAGAGAGATATATATAGCCCACTTTAATATGATGATAAAGTGTAAGTGGGGACCCTGTAGATGAATATAAAACTATTAGATTATTAAATTCAATGTTGGCAATTTTCCTTTCTTAAGCTTAATTTGAGGAAATATTTTGGTCATCTTTATCCGAAAAATTAGTGTTCTTTCCTCCTACATATTTTAAAGAGATATACATATCTCACTTTTATATGGTGATAAACTGTAAGTGGAGTCCCGGTAGATGAACATAAAATTATTAGATTATTAATATTAAAGTTCGTACTGGTCTTTTTTCAGCTTCATTTGTGGGAATATTTTGCTCATGTTTATCCGAAAAATTAGTGTTCTCTCCTCGTACATATTCTATAGGGATATACCTATCCCACTTTTATATAGGTGATAAGGTGTAAGTAGGAACACTCTAGATGAACATAAAATTATTAGATTATTAATTTAAAAGTTGGCAATTTTCCTTTTTTTAGCTTCATTTGAGGGAGTATTTTGCTCATCTTTAACCGAAAAATTAGTGTTCTTTCCCCGTACATATTTTGATATATATATATATATATATATATATATATATATATATATATATATATATATATATATATATATATATATATATATATAGCCCACCTTTATATGGTGATACACTGTAAATGGGGACCATGTAGACGAAAATAACATTATCAGATTATTAATTTTAAAGTTGGCACTGGTCGTTTTTCAGCTTTATTTGAGGGAATATTTTGCTCATTTTTATCCGAAAAATTAGTATTCTTTCCTCGTACATATTTTATAGAGATATATATAGCCCATTTTTATATGGTGATAAAGTGTAAGTGGGGACCCTGTAGATGAATATAAAAATATTAATTTTTCAAGTTGGCACTGGTCGTTTTTCAGCTTCATTTGTGGAAATTATTTGCTCATCTTTATCCGGAAAATTAGTGTATCTTGCTCGTACATATTTTATAGAGATATATATAGCCCGCTTTTATATGGTGATAAAGTGTAAGTGAAGACCCTGTAGATGAATGAAAAATTATTTGATTTTTAATTTTAAAGTTTGCACTGGTCGTTTTTCAGCTTTATTTGAGGGAATATTTTGCTCATTTTTATCCGAAAAATTTGTGTTCTTTCTTCGTAGGTATTCTATAGAAATATACCTATCCCACTTTTATATGGTGAGAAAGTGCAAATGGTGGCCCTGTAGATGAATATAAAATTATTAGATTATTAATTTTAAAGTTGGCACTGCACGTTTTTCAGCTTTATTTGAGGGAATATTTTGATCATCTTTATCCGAAAAATTGGTGTTCTTTTTTCGTATTTTTTTATAGAGAGATATATATAGCCCACTTTAATATGATAATAAAGTGTAAGTGGGGACCCTGTAGATGAATATAAAACTATTAGATTATTAAATTCAATGTTGGCACTTTTCCTTTCTTTAGCTCCATTTGAGGAAATATTTTGCTCATCTTTATCCGAAAAATTAGTGTTCTTTCCTCGTACATATTTTATAGAGATATACATATCTCACTTTTATATGGTGATAAACTGTAAGTGGAGTCCCGGTAGATGGACATAAAATTATTAGATTATTAATTTTAAAGTTCGTACTTGTCGTTTTTCAGCTTCATTTGAGGGAATATTTTGCTCATGTTTATCCGAAAAATTAGTTCTCTCTCCTCGTACATATTCTACAGGGATATACCTATCCCACTTTGTATAGGTGATAAGGTGTAAGTAGGAACACTCTAGATGAACATAAAATTATTAGATTATTAATTTTAAAATTGGCAATTTTCCTTTTTTAGCTTCATTTGAGGGAGTATTTTGCTCATCTTTAACCGAAAAATTAGTGTTCTTTCCCCGTACATATTTATATATATATATATATATATATATATATATAGCCCACCTTCATAAGGTGATACACTGTAAATGGGGACCCTGTAGATGAAAATAACATTATCAGATTATTAATTTTAAAGTTGGCACTGGTCGTTTTTCAGCTTTATTTGAGGGAATATTTTGCTCATTTTTATCCGAAAAATTAGTATTCTTCCCTCGTACATATTTTATAGAGATATATATAGCCCATTTTTATATGGTGATAAAGTGTAAGTGAAGACCCTGTAGATGAATGAAAAATTATTTGATTTTTAGTTTTAAAGTTGGCACTGGTCGTTTTTCAGCTTTATTTGAGGGAATATTTTGCTCATTTTTATCCGAAAAATTTGTGTTCTTTCCTCGTACATATTTTAGAGAGATATATATAGCCCGCTTTTATATGGTGATAGAGTGTAAGTAGGGACCTGTAGCTGAATATAAAATTATTAGATTATTAATTTTTAAAGTTGGCACTGGTCGTTTTTCAGCTTCATTTGAGGGAATATTTTTAGCATGTTTATCCGAAAAATTAGTGTTCTTTCCTCGTAGGTATTCTACAGAGATATACCTATCGCACGTTTATATAGTGATAAAGTGTAAGTGGTGACCCTGTAGATGAATATAAAATTATTAGATTATTAGAGTTGGCACTGCACGTTTTTCAGCTTTATTTGAGGGAATATTTTGCTCATCTTTAACGGAAAATTTAGTGTTCTTTCCTCGTACATAGTTTATAGATATATATATGGCCCACTTTTACATGGTGATATAGTGTAAGTGAGGACCCTGTAGATGAATATAAAATTATTAGATTATTATTTTTTAAAGCTGGCACTGGTGGTTTTTCAGCTTCATTTGAGGGAATATTTTCTCATCTTTATCCGAAAATTTAGCGTTGTTTCCTCGTGCATATTTTATAGGTATAAATATACCCCACTTTTATGTGGTGATAATTTGTAAGTGGGGATCGTGTAGATGAATATAAAATTATTAGATTATTAAATTTAATGTTAGCAATTTTCCTTTTTTTAGCTTCATTTGAGGGAATATTTTGCTCATCTTTATCGGAAAAATTTGTGTTTTTTCCTCGCACATATTTTATAGAGATATATATAGCCCACTTTTATACGGTGATAAAGTGTAAGTGAGAACCCTGTAGAGGAAAATAACATTATCAGATTATTAATTTTAAAGTTGGCACTGGTCCTTTTTCAGCTTTATTTTAGGGAATATCTTGCTAATTTTTATCCGAAAAATTAGTATTCTTTCCTCGTACATATTTTATAGATATATATATAGCCCACTCCAATATGATGATTAAGTGTAAGTGGGGACTCTGTAGATGAATATAAAATTATTAGATTATTAAATTTAATGTTGGCAATTTTCCTTTTTTTAGCTTCATTTGAGGGAATATTTTGCTCATCTTTATCGGAAAAATTAGTGTTTCCTCGTACATATTTTATAGAGATATATATAGCCCACTCTAATATGATGATAAAGTGTAAGTGGGGACTCTGTAGATGAATATAAAATTATTAGATTATTAAATTTAATGTTGGCAATTTTCCTTTTTTCTAGCTTCATTTGAGGAAATATTTTGCTAATATTTAATCGAAAAATTAGTGTTCTTTCCTCGTACATTTTTATAGAGATATACGTATCCCACTATTATATGATGATAAAGCGTAAGTGGGGACCCTGTAGATGAATATAAAACTATTAGATTACTAAATTCAATTTTGGCAATTTTCCTTTCTTTAGCTTCATTTGAGGAAATATTTTGCTCATCTTTATCCGAAAAATTAGTGTTCTTTCCTCGTACATATTTTATAGAGATTTACATATCTCACTTTTATATGGTGATAAACTGTAAGTGGAGTTCCGGTAGATAGACATAAAATTATTAGAGTATTAATTTTAAAGTTCGTACTGGTCGTTTTTCAGCTTCATTTGAGAGAATATTTTGCTCATGTTCATCCGAAAAATTAGTGTTCTCTCCTCGTACATATTCTACAGGGATATACCTATCCCACTTTTATATAGGTGATAAGGTGTAAGTGGGGACTCTGTAGATGAATATAAAATTATTAGATTATTAAATTTTATGTTGGCAATTTTTCCTTTTTTTAGCTTCATTTGAGGGAATATTTTGCTCATCTTTATCGGAAAAATTAGTGTTCTTTCCTCGTACATATTTTATAGAGATATATATAGCCCACTCTAATATGATGATAAAGTGTAAGTGGGGACTCTGTAGATGAATATAAAATTATTAGATTATTAAATTTAATGTTGGCAATTTTCCTTTTTTTAGCTTCATTTGAGAGAGTATTTTGCTAATATTTAACCGAAAAATTAGTGTTCTTTCCCCGTACATATTATATATATATATATATATATATATATATATATATATTATATATATATAGCCGACCTTTATATGGTGGTACACTGTAAATTGGGACCCTGTAGATGAAAACAACATTATCGGATTACTAGTTTTAAAGTTCGCAATGGTAGTTTTTCAGCTTTATTTGAGGGAATATTTTGCTAATATTTATCCGAAAAATTAGTGTTCTTTCCTCGTAGATTTTTATAGAGATATATGTATCCACTTTTATATGGTGATAAAGCGTAAGTGGGAACCTGTAGACGAATGTAAAATTATTAATTTTTCAAGTTGGCAC